>NW_012116177.1:558841-559187 GCF_000951035.1 Colobus angolensis palliatus
TATGTGCCACATTTTCTTTATCCAGTCTGTCACTGATGGACATTTGGGTTGGTTCCAAGTCTTTGCTATTGTGAACAGTGCCTCAGTAAACATACATGTGCATGTGTCTTTATAGCAGAATGATTTATTATCCTGGGTATTGGGTATATACCCAGTAATGGGATTGCTGGGTCAAATGGTATTTCTGATTCTAGATCCTTGAGAAATTGCCACACTGTCTTCCACAATGGTTGAACTAATTTACACTCCCACCAACAGTGTAAAAGCGTTCCTATTTCTCCATGTCCTCTCCAGCATCTGTTGTTTCCTGACTTTTTAATGATTGCCATTCTAACTGGCAAGAGAC
>NW_012116177.1:562222-564239 GCF_000951035.1 Colobus angolensis palliatus
TTTTCCCAACACCACTTATTAAATAGGGAATCATTTCCCCATTGCTTGTTTTTGTCAGGTTTGTCAAAGATCAGATGGTTTCACATGTGTGATGTTATTTCTGAGGCCTCTGTTCTCTGTTTCATTGGTCTATATATCTGTTTTGGTACCAGTACCATGCTGTTTTGGTTACTGTAGCCTTGTAGTATAGTTTGAAGTCAGGTAGTGTGATGCCTCCAGCTTTGTTCTTTTTGCTTAGGATTTTCTTGGCTATATGAGCTCTTTTTTGGTTCCATGTGAAATTTAAAGTAGTTTTTTCCAATTCTGTGAAGAAAGTCAATGGTAGCTTGATGGGGATAGCACTGAATCTATACATTACTTTGGGCAGTGTGGCCATTTTGACGATATTGATTCTTCCTATCCATGAGCATAGAATGTTTTTCCATTTGTTTGTGTCCTCTTTTATTTTGCTGAGCAGTGATTTGTAGTTCTCTGTGAAGAGGTCCTTCACGGCCCCTGTAAGTTGTATTTCTAAGTATTTTATTCTCTTTGAAGCAATTATGAATGGGAGTTCACTCATGATTTGGCTCTCTGTTTGTCTGTTATTGGTGTATAGGAATGCTTGTGATTTTTGCACATAGATTTTGTATCCTGAGACTTTGCTGAATTTGCTTATCAGCTTAAGGAAATTTTGGACTGAGGTGAGGGGTTTTTCTAAATATACAATCATGTCATCTGCAAGTAGAGACAATTTAACTTCATCTCTTCTTGTTCGAATGCCCTTTATTTCTTTCTCTTGCCTGATTGCCCTAGCCAGAACTTCCAATACAAATAGGAGTGGGGAGAGAGGGCATTGTTGACTTGTGCCAGTTTTCAAAGGGAATGCTTCTAGCTTTTTCCCATTCAGTATGCTATTGGCTGTGGGTTTGTCATAAATAGCTCTTATTATTTTGAGATATGTTCCTTCAATGCCTAGTTTTTAGCATGAGAGGGTTTTACCATGAAGGGGTGTTGAATTTTATTGAAGGCCTTTTCAGCATCTATTGAGATAATCACATGGTTTTTGTCATTGGTTCTGTTTATGTGATAGATTAGAGTTATTGATTTGCATATGTTGAACCAGCCTTGCTTCCCAGGAATGAAGCCAACTTGATCATGGTGGGTAAGTTTTTTGATGTGCTTCTGGATTTGATTTGTCAGTATTGTATTGAGGATTTTCACATCAATGTTCATCAGGGATATTGACCTGAAATTTTCTTTTTTGTTGAGTCTCTGCCAGGTTTTGGTATCAGGATGACACTGGCCTCATAAAATGAGTTAGGGAGGAATCCTTCTTTTTCTGTTGTTTGGAATAGTTTCAGAAGGAATGGTACCAGCTCCTCTTTGTACCTCTGGGAGAATTTGGCTGTGAATCTGTCTGATCTTGGGCTTTTTATTTTTTGGTTGAAAGGCTATTAATTACTGCCTTAACTTTAGAACTTGTTATTTGTCTATTCAGGGATTTGACTTCTCCCTGGTTTAGACTTGGGAGGGTGTATGTGTCCAAGAATTTATTGATTTCTTCTAGATTTTCTAGTTTATTTGCATAGAGTGTTTATAGTATTCTCTGATGGTAGTTTGTTTTTCTGTGGGATCAGTGGTGATATCCCTTTTATCATCTTCTATTGTGTCTATTTGATTCTTCTCTTATTCTTTATTAGTCTGGTTGGCAGTCTATCTATTTTGTTAATGTTTTCAAAAAAACAGCTCTGGGATTCATTTATTTTTTTTGAAGGGTTTTTTGTGTCTCTATCTCCTTCAGTTCTGCTCTGATCTTATTTATTTCTTGTATTCTGCTAGCTTTTGAATTTATTTGTTCTTGCTTCTCTAGTTCTTTTAATTGTAATACTAGAGTGTCAGTTTTACATCTTTTCTGCTTTCTCCTGTGGGCATTTAGTGCTATAAATTTCCCTATAAACACTATTTTAGCTGTGTCCCAGAGATTCTGGTACATTGTGTCTTGGTTCTCATTGGTTTCAAAGAACTTTTTTTTTTTTTT
>NW_012116177.1:565197-601845 GCF_000951035.1 Colobus angolensis palliatus
CCATTTACATTTAAGGTTAATATTGTTATGTGTGAATTTGATCCTGTCATTATGATGCTAGCTAGTTATTTTGCCCATTAGTTGATGCAGTTTCTTCATGGTGTTGATGATCTACAATTTGGTACGTTTTTGCAGTGGCCAGTACTGGTTTTTCTTTCTGTATTTAGTGCTTCCCTCAGGAGCTCTTGTAAGACAGGCCTCGTGGTGGCAAAATCTCTCAGCATTTGCTTGTCTGTAAAGGATTTTATTTCTCCTTCACTTATGAAGCTTAGTTTGGCTGGATATGATATTCTGAGTTGAAAATTATTTTCTTTTAGAATGTTGAATATTGGCCCTCACTCTCTTCTGGCTTCTAGGGTTTCTGCAGAGATATCCACTGTTAGTCTGATGCGCATCCCTTTGTGGGTAACCCGACCTTTCTCTCTGGCAGCCTTTACGCCTATATGCAGAGGTAAATGCTTTGCAGCTTCCTCAGCAGCAAAGGATGCTGTGTCCTCCAGTATGTCACCCAGTATTTGTGAGTGATATGGAGGCAACTATTATATACTTTATTGATGTCTTTATTACTAACCTCTTAGGGAGTTTTACTAAGCAGTTTTAAGTAATGAAATACCGACCTTTTGGGCATAAACTTTGCAAAGATTTTATAAAGCTGCAGGGCTAGGTAGGCAGAAACTTATCTGGTATGGGTTAAATGAAGGAAGGAGAATAAAGCCATGGATTGGGAGAAATAAAATGGTAGCTTTTACAATATGCCAGTACCCTGGTGGATACCATAGAACTCCAGGCACTTGAAGTTTATTCTTTTGGGGGACTACCCCTGAAAAAAAAATGTATGTATAAAAATATGCATTTATGTTTATTTATATCTATACATACGTAAATACAGCCATCAGATGATATTAAATAAGAATTAGAAGGTTAGTGAAGGGAGTATGTTTATAATCTGGGGTTATTTTCTTTATATATTCTAACATAAGTTTTATAGTGTCACATAATTTTAAAGCTGGGAGGAATCTTACAATGCATCTAGTCCATCCTCCTTGCATTTACAAAGGTTTTAGCTTATAAGCAACAGAAATCCTTTCTAGTTAAATTTTGTAGTAAAAAGATTTCTGTGGAAAGATTTTTTTTTTTTTTTGAGACGAAGTCTCACTCTGTTGTTCCAGGCTGATGTGCAGTGGCATGATCTCGGCTCACTGCAAGCTCTGCCTCCTGGGTTCCCGCCATTCTGTGGACTCAGTCTCCCAAGTAGCTGGGACTACAGGTGCCCACCACCACGCCTGGCTAACTTTTTTTGTATTTTTAGTAGAGACGGGGTTTCACCGTGGTCTCAATCTCCTGACCTCATGATCTGCCCACCTTGGCCTTCCAAAGTGCTGGGATTACAGGCATGAGCCACCGTGCCCAGCTGGAAAGATATTTGACTAACCCACGGAAGCATCAGTTAGGCCACAGACCCAAGCTTACCAAACAGTTGGGAATAATGAAATCTGGGAAGACAGAAAAGAGTCAGGTTTGGAACCCAACTCCCTTTGGAATTATCCTCTTAAGTTTAACTATGACTACTGGACACCATGGCGTGCCTCCTCCTCTGTGGTCTCATGACATTGGACATCTCTGCTGGCAACACTGCCTTTGTTCCTGTTCCTGTCATGCCACCCAGCTCAGGGTCCTAACAGCTCCTCAACAGGCCCTGCTTCTCTGCACCACTGGCTTCTAAGTGCAACATCCATGGGGCTGAGCTCAGGTCCCACACTCATGCTCTAACTGCAAAGCAGGCTGGGAAAGCATGCATCAGGCCTCCGCTTATAGTGGGGATTTCTACAAAGGAGGAAGGGGGCTCAGAAACTGAGAAAAAAGAAAGAGAACACCTTCTACAGTTCACAGTTTTAGTTGGAAAAATCAACACATAGCCTTCTTTCTATACTTAAAACAGCAAAAAATTTGCTTCCACCTAACACTGTTGTTTTATCTTTTACAACCCAAAATGTACTCACTTCATTCCCAAAGGGAATAAACTTAAAGTCTTATTTGTGACAGCATCCAGCTCCAAATCCAAGATCCCTAGGTCATATCTTTTTGTCCCATCATCCTCTCGTCTTGTCATGATCTATCTTGATATTCCATGACCTGTGAATGGAATTTTAAAGTTCACTACCAATAACAACACCTCATATAAAATAGTATAGAAAAGGGAGGTGAAGGAAGTGAACAGAAAGTGTGTATGTGTTCGTGTGTGTGTGTGTGTGTGTGTGTGTGTCAGATCAAGGATGAACACCTTTCTGTAAGTGGTCCTTGCTTCTGCAAATGGTCAAGATCATAATTCAGATTTATAATTTCCCTTCTCTACTGTGAATTACATATGCCCTTTGCTTTCAGCCAGCATCTTGACTGATTGCAGTTCTTTACTTAATAGGTTGACTGCTACCTTAATTTCTGAAGGACTGACTTGCAGAGGTTGACTTTTATCCCTGGCATACAATTCCATAAGGTGTCTTAGGAATTCTTTGGATTTCATCTGCTTCTCCCTGCCTGTATTAAATTATAGCACTCCTATATCCCCTTGATAGGTCTATTGTTCCAACCAACACTGTAACCTTCTTTTATGTCTGTTTGCTTCATGGTATGACAAACCCCAAAAGGCAAACATTTGCATCAGATCTTAAGTCAATGTAACCATTGTTGTCCTCCGGTGGAAGCATTAGAAGTAAAACCAGCAGAGCCTGGAGTCCTGGGGATAGGGAACCGAAATTTTATTAAAGGATCTTTGGGGTTATTGTGAAAAGCACCATTCCCACTTGTATTTAATGGTACAACTATGTGCATATTCTGTCTTTGTGAGAAATGGCACCATATATTGGTCACTAATCAGAGCAAAATCACTTCTTACAAAACAGCATTGAACCTCAGAAAATATTGCTTCCCAGTTCATTCTGTAGCGGAGTCTTCAATTGGCTATCTGTCGTTTTATAAGGACAGCAGCATCCGGGTGATGCGGTGAATGCCTGCGCTTCAGCCTATTGCTCTACTTCTTACACAGTAAATGGACTTCCTTAGGAAGAAACAATGTCCTGTGGGATATTATGGATACACAGTTGGCACAAAAACAGTATATAGTGAAAGAAAATCCAGTTTATTTTTTCTGTCCTTTCCATGATAAAAGTGTGCAATAAAATATTGGAACTGGCTAAAATTGGCTGATTCCCTTGGGGTATTATACCATGCTAAGGACTCACAGGTACAGTAGTCGGATTAGCCTTGATAAAAGCAACCTACATGGTTGAGCAGTCCATAGCCCCTGTTCCCATCACTAGGAGCATTTTATCGTAAGCCCATTCAGCAAGTGGCAGGTTGCTGGAGAAGAAGAGTGATATACACATAGTATGCCATGACTCCCACCTACTTCTTTAAAATCACCTCCATACAATACATGTGCACTCTGGACTAATTCCAACAATTTTTTTGAGACTTATTTTCACAAATCCTCCAATCTTATTCCTTCAATGTCCGTAACCTACTGGCCAAACCATTAGCTACTGCCCACAAATTGTTACTAATCCATCTTTTATTCATCTGTTAAAAACTATTTGTTGAGTACTAATATGAGCCAGTCACTAATTCTTTACATCAGGTAGAGTGAACATGGAAATCATCCTATTGAAATTACATTTGCATGGTAAATTTCCCTCCTCAATCCCCTTTCAGGGACTTCTCTGAGCAGTACCATCAATCCCAGCACTCAGCTTCTGTCTGGACCAGTGCATGTGTAGATTCAGCTGTAAAACTGGCTCATTTTTTCCTTTCTCTAGAGGGGGTCTTAGGGGCTATGGGTGTGGGTTGAAGGAGGGATGCTGCTGTGGCAGGAGTGGCATGCTGAGTGGGAGCTGCCTGTCTGTGTAAATTACTTGGGTCTTCACGCCCATTCCACATTGGTTTCATAAGTTGGTACTGCTTAGGCACTCCTAGAAGCATCTGGTGGCTCAGATGACACCCAGCTCATTAGAATAGCTCTGAGTCTCATTGTTACCTGGTATCTTAAGATCAGGAGCCAAACTCTTGTTTATGAAATGGAAGTTAAAAAAATACATACCTCATATGGTTCTTGTGAGGGATAAACACACTAAAACATGGAAAACACTTACTACAATGCCTACTACATGTATCTGCTTGACAAATGATAGTTATCATAATGATCACCAGGGTCCAATAGTGATTAAAGAGCTAGATCTTAAAAGAAAACTTAAAACTTGTAAAGATGGCATGATTGTGCTGCAGAACCCTGAAGGTCTCTACTATGTGAGAACCTATAAAGGTTTTGACATGCTCCATAAGACATTCTAGAGCCCAGAATACACCGGGACACCAGTGAACTCTCTGCATCAAGGCCAAGTGGCATTGCCGTCTGCATCATGACCTGGACCAGCTGGACAGCTTTCTCTTGTTCTGACCCGTGTTCATACTGTTAGGTGTATAGGTCACTCACTAAACTGACTGGAGTGGCATTCACAAATGCTGATTTTGCTACCTTCCAAACCTACAAAGAATCATCTGGCATTATGATTGTCTTTTTTTAATGTGGAGTAAGAAAATCTGTATTAAAATCTGTACCTTCCCACTTCCTACCTCTATGATCTTAGTCAAGTTAACGATGTCACTGAACACACCCAAGTGGTTGTTAGCAGAATTAAAGGAAACGATGTATATAAAGCACCAGGAGTACAATACACACTGTTATATTCATTTCTCTCTACACCTTCCTCCTTATCTACAATGTTTAGCCAGCTGTCTCTGGGGCTTTGCTATGAGGATGTCTCTCTGGCACTTCACATTTTCCATGCCTCAGGTAAAGGTATTCATCGCTCTCTGCACCCTGTTCTTCCTCCAGCATTCCCTTTTCTGTAAATGACAACAGGATGTACTCACTGCCCAATCAGAAGCCCAAGGTGACTCTTCCCTCTCTTACTCCCCACTCCTACAGCCAAGGGCTTATTAAATTCTGGAAATTTACCTTTTGCATGTCGATATCCTTTGCTATCACCCTGATAGGGCCACCATCCTCTCTCACCTGAATTGCAGCCGCAACACCTACTTCTTCAGCCTTGCCCCAAAGCAAACACAGCTAGTCATGTCATTCAGATACTGAAAACCCTTCTGTGGTTTTTCTTCACACTTTGAGTAAAGTTCAGATGCCTTAATGTTGCCCATGGGATACCCAAAGCTGGACTCTGCTTAGCTCTTTAATCTGTCACTAGACTCCTGCCCCTCCTACTCCTCTCCAGACTGCTGGGCTCTGTCAGTTCCTGGTAGATCCACTGGGTCTTCAGATGGATGTTTCTTCTACTGAGAACATTCCTGTGGCTGACTATATTCATGTGTTCTTCATGTCTCTGCACAAATGTGACTTCCTCAGTGAGACCTTCTTTGGGCCCTTGTTGAAGTTAGGTCTTCTTGGTATATGTTTCTGTGATGCCTATTGAGATGAATTTGGACAGAGTCAAGAATTTTGACAGGACATGGAGAGGATAGTTTGTCTCTGCTTCATAATTTTTGGAGTTTGAGCTTGGAGGACTTGAATGGCTGGGGAGGAGAATAATCTGATGACTTCTTTCGTCTGGGCTGAGATGACTAGAAAGCTGGGTGTAGCTGGGAACTGTCATCTGGAGCGATGCATGGCCTCTCCATGAAGCTTGGCTTCTTCAAAGCATAGTGGCCTCAGAGGAGCCAGACTTCCTATATAATGCCTCTGAGCTCCAGGAGCTTGTCTTCCATCAAAAAAGGCAGAAGCCTTAAAGCTTTCATGACTTAGTCTTAGAAATCACATAGTATTGCTTCTATTTTGTCCACTGGTCAAAGTAATTATAAGGCCCATTGAGATTCAAGTAGAAGGCATTTAGATCCAAACTCTCAATAGGAGGAGTATCAAATAATTTGTGATCCCATATCAAAAACCACCATAGTGCCCTTTTCCTGTACAATCTTAACACTCATTTTGTATTGTAATTACTTGTTAAATGTTTATTTTCTCCAGTAAACTCTAGTAAATTCTATGGAAGTGGAATTTGCATCTGTCTTCACCATCCTACCTTTGTATCTGGCACATTGTAGGTAACCCAACCTCAATAAATATTCATTGAGAAGAGGAAAATAACTAGCATAAACCACTACTAGACAAATGGTAGGGCCCTGATTTGTTATGGTTGAATGAACCACACTTGTTTTAGTTCTGGTTAAACTAGAAGAATAAGGAATTGTCTCTTGGTTATTTATGTTTGCCTTTTTGTTCTAAACAAAAGAAAGAGTACCATCTCAAAATTGTCAAGCCTGAGTATTAAAGATCATAAACCTTAAAAGTCATCTAGCTCAATGGTTTTAATGTTTAAATCTCTTCCACTTCTCTACTAAGTGTTCCTATGTTTCATACATCCTAGGTACATGTCCATCTCCTGATGTTGAACTTGCTATCTTTGCGGGCATTGTATTTTATCTTTTGATAGCTATAGAATTTTTTTCTTTTCCTTTTTTTATTCCTTTTTTTATACTAAGCTCAGATCTGTCTCTGGTACACATTGGTCCTCCTTTTATTGTTTGAGACCGTGTGAAACAAATGTAAATCTTTCTCCTAACAAACTTTTAATATTGAGGATATTATATCTTTCTCTTTCCCCATATCTGTCTCCATCCCTATAAGGTCTTTCTTTTATGAGTTCTTTTTGGAGGGAGTATGCTTTCAACTCATTTGCCATTTTAGTGGAGGAGGGTTTAGGAGGAAAATCCTCACTGGCCAGAGGACACCACAGTAATGATGCCCACACGTCGTGGTTCAGGATCACTATGGCATTATAGTTAAAGGATATAAATTATTACAAATAAAGCTTATTGCTTAGGAAGTTATTTGTATCAGTATCTAATATATATTTATTTAAATAAGACAAGTTCATATCTGAAAGCAAACCCATTGTACTGCACAGATATATTAACATGAGATTGACCTGTCAAGGTAAAGGCCTCAAAGCACAGACAGTGGGTAAGGTGGCTTCACTTGCAGAAGGGAGCAAATAAGACATTGCTCTCCAACTCTGAGTAGATTCTGGACTAACAGACCAAGGTTCCAGTTACCATTACCTTCATTATGACTCCTTCAATCACGCTGATTGCAAACTAGAAGCAAGCCTCCCTACTTAGAGCAGCTCATGGACTTCTTTAATCTTGGAGGTCACAGAGGAGTCTCCTGCTCTCTGCTCAATGGCTTAAGAGTATAGTGCTGCTCAAACCTGTCGCACCATCCAGGAGAGCCCCTTTCCTTCACCAAAGTTAAGCTAGGCAGCTAAAGGACAGCTAACACAAAGATTCAATTGTAAGTTTTCCCTTTTGTTCTCTGGGTTAGTCCATATCTGGCCCTCTGCCTGTTTTTTGTATTGCCTGCAAGCTAAGAATGTGTTTTTGCGTGTTTAAATGGTTAAAAAAAGGAGATAAAAAAGAATTTGTGTTGTGTAGAAATTAAATGAAATTAAAATTTCTGTGTCCATAAGTAAAGTTTTGTTGGAACAGAGCCAAGTTTATTTGTCTCTGGCTGCTTTCGTGTGCTGCAATGACGGAGTTGAATAGATGCCAACAGAGACTGTATGGCCTACCGGCCTGAAATATTTATTCTTTGGCACTCTTTCCACAAAACGTATACTAATCCCAGGTCTAGCAGGATGGTGGAAGACGCGGGGAACATTAGTATAGCTGCTTAAAAGCAAAATATTCTTAAATACTTGGGTTCTATCTCACCTTTAGAAAAACTGAACTGAAATGAAGGAAAGCTGAGAAAACTTGACATTCTGTTAAACCTAAGACACCATTCTCATCTGATTACATTCCTTTCTGCCTATTCACTTCCACAGGGTAACACTCAGAGCCTTATGTATGGTCTGACCCTTCTGCTAAAACAGAGCAAACTTATAAGCTTCTTTCCACAGGATACATACATTAATTAATTTTGCCCAAAGTGGGAAAGTGTTTGTGTGTATGTGTATGGAACACTGTAAAAAATTCACATGGAACAGTGATAATATTTTTCTTTCTCTTCTACCCTTTTCTCTAAATTTTAATTATTGATAAAATTTCAAGCTAAGGAAGAGTTATAAGAATAGTGCAAATAATTTCTACCCAGTTTTACTAATTTTTAATATTTTGCCCAATTTGCTTCATCGTTTGTACTCTTTCTCTCTATACATATGCGCGCGCGCACACACACACACACACACACACACTTTGTTTTGCCATGCCTTTTGAAAGAAAGTTGCAGACATCATGACACTTTATCACTATGTTGACATGAATTAGCTGAGAATAAGGACAATTACCTACTTAACCACGATACCATTGTGATACCTAAGAAAATGAATGGTAATTCCATAATATCTATTAGTATCTAGCCATATTCAAATTTCCCCAATTGTCCTAAAAATGTTTTTTATAACCCCTCCCAACTAAGACAATATAACCACATGAGGGAAAAACTATTTTAACTAACTTGAAAACTCTGGGCCAGGCTTGGTGGCTCATACCTGTAATCCCAGCAATTTAGGAAGCCAAGATGGGTGGATTGCTTACATTCAGGAGTTCCAGAGTGGCCTGGGCAGCATGGTGAAACCCTGTGTCTACAAAAAATACAAAAACATTAGCCAGGGTTGGTGGCATATACCTGTAGTTCCAGCTCCTCAGGAGGCTGAGGTGGGAGGGTACTTGAGCCTGGGACGTGGAGGTTGCAGTGAGCCAAGATCATAATACTGCACTCCAGCCTGGGTGACAAAGTGAGACCCTGTCTTCAAAAAAAAAAGTAACGAATGAAAGACAACAGTACTCTGTATATGTTATTTGGATATATTCTTAGGGAAAAAGTACTGGAAAGAAATCCTAAACTTCACTCTTTAGGTTTATTATTAATGGTAACACTGGTGTTGAGACTTTGAAATATTTTAAATTTGCAGTAGAATAAAACATATAAATTGACATTAATATTAACAGGACTAGGACTCAGTATAAAAGAAAAATACCAATATTAAATGAAAATTTCAAAACTAATATTAAATATAAAATGAACATTTTTCTCTCTCTCGAAAGCATCACAGTAAGGGCCTAGAAACAATGACACTCCAGTGGCAATGAGTGTACCTAGTATCTAGATATTGATTTCTAGATGTTATTTCCCGCCTAAAGGAACCTGGACCAACTGGGAAACAAATGACTGATTCCAGGTCTGGGGCAGGGAAATTATAGGGTGAGTTTAGGCTATTTTATTGTGTCAGCTAATAAATGCTAAAGAAATGATAGATTTGGAAAATAACATTTTTTATTTCTTAATGTAATAATTCAGGATCATCAATGGATGGTGAAACTTTTAGGTAAAGGATTTTTCAGAAAATCAGACGTTTACACAGAACCAAATATAACTCCATGAATTACTAAATTAAAAGGGGAAAAGTATGCCTTTACAATGGAGGGAGCTGGCTATCACTACCTTAACCAAGTCTACTGATTCAGTATCACAACAGTGGGGCAACTTGACAGTGTGCCTCATGATGGTATAATATGAAGTACATCACCTTGGTGCCAAAATATTTTACCTGAACCTAATCAATTTCTTAGTCGATGAGTTGGCAAATTTTATTTGGAAAGAGTTAGATCATAATTATTTTAGGCTGTGTGGGCCACCCTGTCTCTGTCACAACTTCTCAGCTCTGTCAATATATAAGCAAATGGGTATGACTATGTGCCAATAAAACTTTATTTATAAAAATAAGCAGTAGATTGGATTTGGTCCCAGCGTCATAGTGTGTCAACCCCTGTTTAAGACCCAACTTATTGTTTACAGGAAATTCAGGGGAAAGAGGAACCAAAGTAAATAATTGGATATCAAGAGGAAATAATCAGACGAATCAAAAATGAGGAACATCCTACAAGACTTTAAATTAAACAGCGTTCCTTAAGTACTTCAAAAAACTTAATATTATGGGAAAAAATTGGGTCTGTTCAGACTAATATAAACCAGTGAGATGTAAAAACCAATTTCAGGGCATGAACCTAGATAATGATCATCTTTTTTATACATGCACCACTAAACTCTGTCTCCCCAGTCCTGTCTTTGTGCAACTGACTTTTTTTGGACTAGAGAGGAGAATCTTTCAATTATCCTGTCCCTGCCATCACAATGATCTGTGATCACTACTACAATGACTAGTTTGAATGTGTCTCAACCCTCTTGAGCTGCTTTTCGAAGCCTCATGATATAAAATCAATGCCATTTCACCTGAACATTTGATTAAAATCATTAAGAAAGCAAGTTTATGGAGAGAGGCAGAAAAAGAGATGTTCATGCTTTAAGCACCAATCTTTAGTTATCATGAGACACAAGTGGAAGATTTATATCATTTGACCCTTTTTCTTTTCAAAGAAAAAGAAAAATGTGCTTGTTCCCAATAATGATCTAAGCAGATAACTATATTTTCACTAATAATTGTCATAAAGTGACCTTCATTATTCACCTACAATTTCCTGAGACTGGACTTGGAGTTAAAATGATGATTTATTTCAGAAACTATCATCTACAAGCACCTAAAGTCTATTATAGAAAGATAATTTAAATAACTTATAAGCTGAAAACTGGTTTTAAATTAATATCAAAGGCTAGATGTGGTGGCTTATGCCTGTAATCCCAGCACTTTAGGAGGCCGAGGTGGGTGGATCATCTGATGTCAGAAGTTTGAGACCAGCCTGGCCAACATGGTGAAACCTGTCTCTACTAAAAATATAAAAATTAGCCAGGGGTGGTGGCGGTTGCCTGTAATCCCAGCTACTCGGGAGGCTGAGGCAGGAGAATCGCTTGAACCTGGGAGGCGGAGATTGCAGTGAGCCGAGATGGTGCCAGTACCCTCCAGCCTGGGCAACAGAGTGAGACTCTGTCTCAAAAAATATATATAAATAAAATTAAAATTAAAAAAATAAAGCAAAATGTCTTCATTAAAACTATAAGAAAATTACTTTCCAATCTTAAAGTATCATACATCTTAGAGGAGATGAATAAAACCAAGTAAAAGCTTTTATAAACCAAGACATCTTTTCTTAATTCATACTTTGCTGCCATAACACTCTTCTGTTCTCCCTGTACATAACTTTCAAGCAGATCCCTTTATGCTTAACTAATTTTTACTGGTCCCAAGGTCCTTGCCTCTGGTTTTTCACTCTTGTTTTGGTCTCCTCCCTTAAAAAGTCATCTTTCTGAGAAGAAAGCGGTTTCGGAATTAAGGTTTGTTTGATTTCACTCATCATAACAGAAGTTTTCTCCTGTTTTTGTTCCTTAGGGGAGATGTTCTTGAACTTTACAATAGCTTTTCAGCTCTCTTTGACAAAGAGATACAATTTGTGCTGCTGGTAACATACAGAATCTAACTTAAGATAAATGTAAACTCAGTTCACTGTTTCTGATTTTTTCTATCCTACAAACCATGCTTATAGGATGATAATTCCAAATAATTATTTCCTACCTGGAAAAAAAGACACTGAAACCATTACAAGTATTATCTGAAGATATTAGCCAAAAAGTCCAATGAAGACCCAGGCATCATTAGGAAAGAAAGCAAAGGCATGAAATGACACGTGTGTAAAATCATCATGAATTTGCGTTTGGGAAACTTCATGATTCCTGGCATGATTCAGAAAATGAGGAATATAATAGCCATGAAGTTGGGCCATTCTTCAATTTCAACTTCAAAGGCACAGGGTTGATAGACTGGCCTCTAGACTGAGAACATAGTGATACTATTATTTAAAATCCACCAACTTACTTGATTTACACATTTAATAATTATTATTGAGTGTCTACTACCTTGGGATACAATGATGGACAAAAATGACACTGTCCCTGTTTTCCAGAACCTGAAAGCCTAATGAGAGATTCAGATATTCCTGGGGAAGGCAAGCACAAAGTGCTATGGACACATATGGAGGTAGCACTTAAACTAGGGGTAGGGGATGCCAGGGATGAGTCAGGTGTTTTCACAGTAGAAGGAAAGGCCCTCCAGAAATAGGAAATGTCCTCCTGCCAAATCTCCATGAGGAACTGAAAGTAATTTAGTAATTTACTATAGTTGAAGCATTTGGAGTAGGTTGGACAAAGGTTGTGGTGAAAGAAAACATTAAATAGATAAGTAGAGGCCAAATTACAAAACTCCCTAGAAGCCTTAAATATTGTAGAGCTTGAATAAGGTTAATTCCGACTTTTTAAAGTAATTGATTTATTCATTTGAATTAATTGTATTAACCAATAAATGAATGCATTTAGTGGTTTTTACCTTTTCTATTTCAAAAATATTATAATATATACCCAGAGATTTAGCAAATTCCAGGATACTGGAAGAAACTTGTATAGAAACTATGTCTATCATTAGAGTGGCAACAAAAAATAGGGAAGTAATTACCAGGAGGTTGCACATAAATTGTGCATAGCAAGTTAATACATAAATTGGTTCAAAATGAGACTAGACAAATACAAGGGCCTCATGAAATATTAGGGGAAGTTGTTTATTAGAGGCTTTCATATGCTCTCCAGCAAAATAACTTCAGTGACTTTATCAGAAGCAGGGTTTTAGACAGGATGTTTCTTTGGTCAAATTTGGTATCATGTGTCTTAGGTATTTATATCCTTATTCCTTAACCGTACACACTCTACTTGGGGTAACTTTACTAAATAAGATCTTCAGTTAAGCTTAGAACTTTGTAGGATATTAGAAAGCCAGAGTCCATATCTGTTTGTGGGGACAACTCAGACATCCCATCTCCCACTGACTATATTTTTGAGTGACTTTTTCGTAATTAGACTCTCTACCTTCAAATTCAGCTTCTGTAGGATCATTGATTAAAACGTTGATTAAAAACAACTTTAGGAGAAAGAAAACCTTTAGATAATTTTCTCTTACTGAATTCTTCTACAGTTCTTTAGATGAAGTGCTGTAAGTTGAATCTCTCCTGACTTACTGTGAGTGGAAACAGAGAACAAAGACTTCTCTGTATAAAATTCCCAATCATTCTCCATGATCACTTTCAGTTCCCCATTAGCCTTATCATTGCCGCATAAAGAGTCTTATTTTCTTTAGATTTTCCTGAATCCATTTTCTGATCTTTTAATAATGTTTGCTAACCTCCTGAATTCCCTCTTAAGGACTCAAGTATTGATTCTAAGACAGTTAATGATCTCACCTTCTAGTGTTTTAGTAGATACTAAGCTGGGCTTAAATTACAGATATTTTAATTTAAAGTTAGTCAATCAGAAGTAACTGCCCAGCTACTATCTGGTACATACAGATATGAACACATAAACCCAAACACGCAGATACAAATACATAGACACACAAGTTCAGAGTAGGGTATAGGAGACAATGCAGGTAAAAGAGCAGGGACTTTAAGCAGAGAAAAAGTAGATGTAAAATTTATATGAAAGAATTCCTGAAGATTTTTAAAAGGAGGGCCAGTGTGAATGTTATTCAGGTAAGTTGTTTGATATAGGTCGTGTTTCCACAGGCCTTGGCTTGAGACATGTTGGACCATATGGAAAGGAAAGCAGATTGGGGGCAGTGAGAAAGTTTTAAGTTAAGATGGGAAATTTGACCTGTAACCATGGCGTACTTTTGCACTTCCCATCTTAATACTAAGTGAGCTGGGTTCACAGCAAATAATGCACTAGTACGTATTTAACAACTGGCTGGGGGTCGGAGGAGAGGGTTGGTTAAATCCTGATTTGCAGCACGTGCTGATTTCTGTGGTGTAAATATCCCACCGTAACCTATTTCAAATTACTAACTTGATATTACTGAACACGGAGATGGGAAGAGATGTGCAGTGGCACACTCTCATCTATTATTTCCGCCATACAGATTTAGTAGATATAAATTATCTCAAGAGCATAGATAATAGTAAAACATAGTAAAATAATTAAAAAGTGGTGAGTTTTTAGTATTTGTTACCTTTGTTTTTAATATAATTGATTTGATTGTAAATTTACATAATTTAATAATGCCCGTGTTTAACGACTAGCTTGCAAAGGTCCCAAAAGGTAACAATTGGCTCACTCCCTCCAACTAGTATGAAGTGGCTCTGGCATATGACTGATGGAAGAAATCCTGTGAGTAAGTCCCATGAGGAGCTAAGTGTGATTCCCTATGGGTTGCTCTGGAATTTCCTGTGTTACAGACCTGATGTGCTGTATCTGCTGTGCTGCCTCCCCTGATAAACTTTTCCAAAATTCAGAAGTGAGATCCTAAGCCTTCTGTACCCACTGGCCACTCTGCACTTGTCCTGGCTTGTATGATCAGTTTGAAGAAAAGTGGGAGGCATCCTAAACACTTTCAAGTCTTGAGTAGAAGAATAAAGGAGATGAGTGTAGAGGTAGTATTTCTATCTTGTCTTCTTGCAGGTTGCTGAAGATTCATGCAGATTGCTTTGGAAGCAGCATAACCATAGAAAACTCCCAGAATGTGCTGTCCATGCTCTTTTAAAAATGATTTCCTGAGTGGTATATGACCAGAAAGGGAGGCTCTGAGCTACGGACAATGGGTACCTCTCAAGAATAGAGCAAAGATTTTTGACAGGAGTCTTAATGATTCCACAAAGAGGGAGGAGGAGTATTATTGTAAATTTTTAGCAAAAGGCAAAACTTCACAGGGAACAAGAACAAACAAAATTACTTGGGGGTAAATGAATGTTAAATGATGATGAATTCCCAAATATATGACTAGAGAATTCATAAGTTTAGTGTAGAAATTAGGACCGTAAACTTAAAGGCCAGATGTTGGATATGACTTCATATGAAATTGTCAAATGTAAGAGGCACATCATAAGACAATAATATAAGCCAATAAATATATGGGGGAAAATGGAAAAGAGCAGGGGCAATTGACTGTGTCTGAGAGTGTGGAGAGAGTGGGAAAAGTGTAAGATACATACCTCGAATACAGAGAATAAGCCAATAAAGCCAGTAAACTGGAAATATCTTTCAAGAACAAAGAACAGATAATTTCTCCAATGTAGGTCCATACCTAGACATTGATGGCTAGAAGCTGGAGTAGGGAGGGTCTCAGACAGACCCATGACCAGCATGGAGTGAATTAATCCCAGCGAGATAAGCAGAGACTGTAGCACATGCAGACCTATCAAAGTGGGCTCAGGAGTAACCAGCAGGTTATGGGGCATGCACAATTATCAGGGGCTTGTGGCAGGAACCAAAAAAGTATGGATGGGCAGATGGGGGATGGGATGCTGGAAAGAGAATAACGTAATAGTCAGAGGAGTTCAAACACATGGATGAGACCATTCAAAATAAAAAATTAAGTGAACTGTGGACCAGGCATTTTAATATATTTCCTGTACAGGGCAGAAATAGCAAAGCATAAAGCAATATCCAAGGGGCTGGTCACTACAACAGTTTTCTATCTCGTTGTTGCTGACTTTTCTATAGTTCTCATGCAATTGACACCATTCCCAGGAAGGTAGTGGTTTCCAAATTTTAGAGAGCAAAAATGTCACCTGGTGGGTAATATGAAAATGCAAATTCCAGAACCCTATCTCCAGAGAGCCTAGGGCAGGCCCAGGAATCTGCATTTTAAAAATAGGCATTCTTCAAGATTCCTTGAAGATTTCTCACCACTTTCTGAGAAATAAAGCAGTATAATTAATCCAGGGCCCCTGCTGGTGAGAGAAGTCTAGAAACACCCTGTTAAACAGGCGCAGAGTTTCAGCAGTTCCATCTGGTGAGCAAATGCTGACACCTGTGGAGGCAAATTCATGGCCCAACTGTGACAATTAACTTGTTACAATTGCTGGGAAATATCTACTCCTTTTACCTTGTCTTGTCTTTGATTTTTAATGTTGTTGTTTTACCTGTGTTTAATACTAAATATCAGTTCAAATCTTGCTTGGAAACAGGTGAGTAGAAATTTTTATTAAATTTTTTAAAAATTGCCAACACCCTTCCTCATTTAATCAGAAGTGGAGAAAATCAATGATGCTGTTTAAATATTAGTTGAGTAATAAATTATTTTTATACTAAATGTCATGATAATGTATCAGAGAATACTTTTAAAACTGTACATTTTTGTGCAAATGGATGATTTAAAAAATATAAGGTACTTCATATGCACCTAATAAGCATGTGTCTTTATCTGTTGTATGCCTATAAAATCTTATATACTCCAATGTTCTTGCAATTATAATTGCAATTTTATCAGTTGAACAGGGAAAGTCCAAAAGTTTCCATCAACTACACCTAGAGAAGAATGCATCACTTTGTCAAAATATTGTGGCTTTTTTAATTCTTTGTAGCTCTTCCAAATCCCACAAACAAAGAAAGGATTATCATTACTATCTGAGCGTGTGTGGGCTTGAATGCGCTAAACGTTTCTAGAGGAGCAAGGCTTTTTGATGCTTAAAAAAAATACTGTGAGCTTTCAGTGCACACTAATCAGGGTATTACTCCACAAGCCATACCCTCCTAGGACTTCCATAGCTGATGTTATGTTAGACCAGTCTCAGAATAGAATCTTCCTGTGGTCCATGAGTGACAGTTGTCTTATTTGCAGAAAGGTTTGTCTCTGTGCACAATTATGCCAACTTCTGCATCAACACTTTTATGCATAGAATTGGGGCAGTGCAAACAAAACGTTCTGCTTGAATTGAAGAAAGCAGAATTGAAGAAAGTAAGAGAGAAATGTTGATTGTGCCTGGCTAAACTGATACAATTATTTTCAAAGCCTAGAATCCAGGCACAAGATAGGTTTGTTGATGTGACAGTGTTCAGGGAAACCAGAGACATGATATCAGAAAGATGTATATTCAAAAGGAGGCCTTAAGGAATATTCTTGTCTCTTGAAATAATAGAGAATCTGGCAGAGAGGAGTTGTGACATCTGGGAAAGGATAATAAAGATTAAAATTTAGAGTCACTTGGAGAGAAAATGTGAGTTGCCTTTCATATATTGACAGGGTTGGCAATATCTCTAAGAAATTATAATCTTTTGGACATAAGCTTATTGCTTTTAGAGAAAATAAAATAGCTTTTTTTTTTTTCTATTTAGACCATGGGATTGCCAAGCAGCTTAGGTCAGAGCAAATAAACCTATCTTTAATGGGCAATATTGATACCCCTTTTGTCAGCTTAACTTGGACTAAGTGGAATTTTCCCTTGGGTTGACTGTATGGGGGTCATGGTTAGGCCCCATGAGACAGCCAGGTCTGTTTATTTCCTGACCTCTATTACTGTGAAGTTCTCATGAAGGGAGAGAGCTCTTTTTCCTAAGGAGCCTCTCCTGCTGCTGCTTTACTTTCTATGTAGAATGTGAACAAAGAGACACAACCACTTCTTGGTGTCCTTTGTTAGCTGTGTCTAGATGGCCAACCCTTGGCCATTGTAATCTTTATTAAAATAAAATTTCATAAAAGTTAGCTATCTGTTTTTCCTACACCATGATTTGCTTAGTAAACCCTGTCCTACTTCTCATTCAGCCTGTCTACCCTTCCCCAGATGCCTTCCAAGTTTTGATTTAATTATAATCCAGACATCCGACTAAAGTTTACAAATCGTGAGTTGTTGGAAGCCTGTTTTATTCTCTGGCCCACGACCCTCCTCTAGGAATTTCTGTTTCCTTTGAGAGAGCTATCCAAAGAGAGACCCATATGGACATCTCTAGCTTAATGTAGGAAAGGAAAAGACAAGGTTTCTTGAGGTTTATTTCTGTCCATACTTGAATAAAGCTAGTGAGAGGATATATACATGTTTCCTTTAAAAGAGGGGGCTATCAGTGATCTATGTGTTGTTTGTAAATTCATCTGAATCTCTGTCCAGTTTATTGCTTTATCGTTTCTAGTAAAGTTGGTTCCCTATTAATTGTACTATTTTTGACTTTATTGTCTGAGTGTTGGAAAAAGCCACACATCTCTCTCTTTGCCTTTCTTGAACATAGGCTTTAGCATCTCACCTGAAAAAAACTACAGTGTAAGTAACAGAGTTCCCCAAGTAGGCACTGGAGATGGGCTTTCCTCCCCAAATCCAAACACCAGAGTTCGCTTGGTGGGATTCTAGGGTGAACTGCTTTGTAGAGTTGTCTGTCTCCAAAGAAAAAAAGGAACAGTGATTCCGGAGCTCAATTCCAAAAGCTGAATTCTGAGACAAAAAGGAAACTGCTAAGGTAGGTGTGACTTGGCAGAGTCACCAAAGAAGCTAGTTGAAACTCTATAGCCAGAGGAAATCAGCATTTGAGAGCGACAAGGGGAAAAAGCACTAGAAAAAGTCACGCCCAATACATAAATATATTTTATCATTTGTTTTTTTAAAGCATGTTTAAAATGCCTAGCCAAAAACTTAAACTAATGAAAATATTTTACTGGGGGGATTAGAAGGGTTACTTAAAAAATGGAAGAAAAAACCCGGAAGGTGTTTGTGAAAGTAACTGTTCTGCTCCACTGACTTTCTTTTTTAACCTCAAATGTTAGAGGCTGTTTGCGAAGCCTCTTCACTGATCATTTCCTAGGCTGAAAGAAAATCAGGGTTTACGTCTTTGCTGTGGGCGGCTGAATCGCTACAAAAATCTTTGGTCCTTTTGATGTTTGCTTTCTACAGAAGTTCTGAGAGATCTGGGAAGGAAGAAAGAGAATGTAATGGGGATTTTTCAAACAGCATTAGAGAAGCCATGTTTTATTAATCGTATTTACTTAAATCATTTGTTTGAGGGAGAAGACTGTGGTTTCTTTTGTGGTCTCAGTGTCCTCTCGGTTCAGCAGGTGCTGCTAAAGAAGGGAACCCAGTCCCATCATCACAATCATACAGATGTCTATCTCTGGAAAAACGAGGACCAATTAAAATCAGTTCTCACAATAAGTAGCTGAAGTTAAAAATAGATAGAACTATATGAAATATTTGATAACACAGTGGTATATTTTATTAGCATGTTTTTTAAAAGCTCAATACTAAAGCAATGCCTCTTGCAGTATTTGTGATTCTGAAAACACATTTATGAAAATTTTGGGCCTCAGAAATTGTATGTGTCTTATGACAATTTTTCAGCTGAAAAAAACCTCTCCAATAAAAGTAATCACCCATGCTTATCATTTTCTTACTTTTAAAGGCATCTTTTCCTTTACAAACAAAATTGGCATAAGAATTTAAAGAAAAGTTCCAATATTATGAGGTAAACCCTCAACAAGAGTTCCCTTCTTACACAACTGTTAAAATGATTATATAGCCTCGTAAAGATTGTTAAAATGCAATACGTATTAATTGTGGAGTTATACTATATCTACCACAAACCATTTGTGAGTTCAAGAGTCACTGTGCAAATTACCCAATTAGGATTAAATGGCAGATGTCTTGTTAGTGAGTTCATGTGATGGCAAGTGACAGGTGCCTGTAAGTATTCAAACTCCAGATGTAAGCTCTGCCTTTGTCTACTTGATAGGTGTTTCTAATTGCTCTGGGTTTTTGGTTTTGCAGAAATATGATTGTTACATATTTACATATATGGCACTTTGTATAAATGTGCTGAATAAATAAATGTATGGAGGCAATTGGGCAAATAAATGCTGATGTGCCTGAGTGGCCTTTTAAATTTCAGTTCATGATAAATAATTTCTGAAAGCCAACATTAGTTCTGCCTGTGCTGTCCCTCCAAAATCATGATCCTAGCAAGTCTGTGTCATGGTCGTGGATGTCATGCCTGAGTTTGGCTTTTAGCATTCCTGGCTCCTTATTCTCAAAAGGAACTAGAGACTAGATTTGTTCTCCAGTAATTCAACTTCTCTTCCAACTTCTCAAATGATCAAATATCTTACAAAGACATACTCACTGACTAATTAGACAGGCTTAAAGGAATAATGTATATTTAATTTATTCTTAAATTTTTATTTTGCCCACTCCTGTGTCCCGTTATTTACCTACAGCTTGGGATATTCAATGGAATGCTTTTCATCACTTTTTAATTTCATTAATTTATTCGATGTTTCTTTCATTTATTGGTGCATATCTTCTGTGTTTTAGGCACTCTGCTAATTCTTTGGGATACACAGGAGATTGAGTCACAGCCACTAGACTCAGGAAGTGCACAGTCTAGTAGACAAGACATGAAAACAAAAACTCTAATACAAAGCAGGAAGTGTCTATGTGTCTATGCCGTTCAGTTTGTTTATTGGCCATTCCTGCTTTGCTTATGGAAAGGCAAGTGTTATTTCCCAAACTGGGTCTATTGAAAAAGGTGTCTGTTATCAGATAACTGAGCAATAAGCACAGCAAGTCCTCCGTTTAGAGATTCATAATGCACTCCACCATATTATTATAAATATTCTGAAAGCTCCTGCCATAAACAAATTTATTTTACTTTGTTTATCTTAGTATTTCCCAAACTTACTTGAACACATTTTTATGGTATACATGTTAACATCCTGTGGGTAATTAACATTCCATGGACCATCAATTTGGGAAAAGAACTGATTACCCTTTGGAACAGCTAGATACATGCCCTCTTGTTATAGAGGACAAAAAGACACAGATTTCCTTACACATAGAAGATATGTCTACTAGTCAGGAATCTTCAGAAGCAGCTGACAAAACCTAACTCAAACTAGCTTAGGCAGAAAAGGGAATGAATTGATTTACAAGAATGGGAATCCAGGGCATGAGTCTTGCCTCAGTGACTCCAATGGTCTCTTCAGATTCCTCTCATTCTCTTTCTAACTCTTTACTCAGTACCTGTCTCTGCATGGATATGAACTTCCTCTATGGGCCTGGCTGCAGGTGGGAAGAAGAGGAGGCATGGCTGTAAGCAGCTCCAAGCTTGATTATATCATTCTAGCTTAGTGACCTCAGAGAGAAGAGAAGGCTTTTGTTCAGTATCTGCATATAAATCCCAGGAAGAGAGTCTAACGGGCTAAGCTGAAGCCGTGTGTTCACTCAGGGCCAATCCCTGTGGTTATACTTGTAATGTATTATCATTAACCATATCTGGACATATGTAAATCCTAATACCAAGAAGAGGTGGGTGGTTCTCAGAATGGAGCCCTCAACAGACCTACATAGAACAAGAATGGGCAGTTCTGCAAAAGAAGGGGGTTGGAGTTACTAAGTTAACGCTAGAGGGATTAAAAAAGGAAAAGCTGTCTACCACATTATGGTTTACATATTTTTCTTAATTTTATTTTATTTTAGATTCAGAGAGTACTTGTGCAGGTTTGTTCCATGAGTATATTGTGTGATGCTGAGGTTTGGCCTTCTAATGATCCTATTGCCCAAGGAGTGAATATAGTACTCAATAGGTAGTTTTCCAACGGTTGCCCCTCTCCCTCCCTCCCCCATTTTGGGATCCTCAGTGTTTATTGTTCCCATCTTTGTGTCCATGTGTACTCAATGTTTAGCTCCCACTTATAAGTGAGAACATGTGGTATTTGGTTTTCTGTTTCTGCATTAAATTCACTTAGGATAATGACCTCTAGCTGCATCCATGTTGCTGCAAACGATACGGTTTCATACTTCTGTACAGCTGCATAGTATTACGTGGAGGTTATGTACCACATTTTCTTTTTCCAGTCCACCATTGATGGGCACCTGGGTTGATTCCATGTCTTTGCTATTGTAAATCATGTTGCAATAAACATGTGAGTGCAGCTGTCTTTTTGGAAGAATGATTTATTTATTTTTTTGAGGGGTAATAAATTCCCAGTAGTGGGATTCCTGGGTCAGATGGTAATTCTTTTTTTTTTTTTTTTTTCAGTTGGACATTTCAAATTCCTGAGCAGAGGTATTTTACATAGTTAGGTAAACTTTTTTTTTTTTTTTTTTTTTTTTCAGTTGGAGATTTGAGATTTGAGAAATCTCCAAACTACTTTCCATAGTGGCTGAACTAGTTTACATTCCTACCAACAATGTATAAGTGTTCCCTTTCTCTGCAGCCTTGTCAATATCTGTTATTTTTGTTTTATACTTTTTAATTATAGCCACTCTGACCTGTGTGAGCTGGTATCTCACTGTGGTTTTGTTTTGCATCTCTCTGGTGATTAGTGATGTTTCTTGGCCTCTTCTATGTCTTCTTTTGAGAAGTATCTGTTGATGTCCTTTGCCTACTTTTTAATGGGGTTGTTTCTTTTTCTTGTTGACTTAAGTTCCTTATAGATTCTGGATATTAGTCCCTTGTCAGATACTTGGTTTGCAAATGTTTTCTCCCATTCTGTATGTTGTCTGTTCAATCTGTTGAGAGTTTCTTTTGCTGCACAGAAGCTCTTTAGTTTAATTAGGTCCTACTTTGTCAATTTTTATTTTTGTTGCATTTTTAGAAGACTTAGTCATAAATGCTTTGCCTAGGCCAATGTATAGAAAATTATTTCCTAGATTTTCTTCTGTGATTTTTATAGCTTGATTTCTTATTCTTAAGCTTTTAATCCATCTTGAGTTAATTTTTATATATGGTGAGAGGTAGGGGTCCCATTTTGTTCTTCTGCATATAGTTAGCCAGTTTTCCCAGTACTGATTTAATGATTAAAATCTAGATGTGTCCATAATAGGCAGTTGGCTCTGGTATCTCATTACTGCTAGAAAGAAGACACATATTAAAAAACTATTCTAATATCAAAGTCATTATTTTTAGGTTATATAAAGTGGTTTATAGCTAATAATCGCAAGTGTGGAGTCACCGCAATCAGTTGTTTAAGCATATACATGATTTTCTTGGCCCCAGGAAGTTCTATTGCTCAAAGTTACATATTTTATGAGTGCTTTCCTTAGGTTTTTAAGTAGCTGAAATAACCAACTCCTCTATAAATATTTCAGGCTAAAATTGTTGCAGCCATGTTATAAGACATTAAACATTGGGAGCTTGATTGTCTGCTTTTGGATTGGAGTGAACCCCAAATAACTGACCAGACATAATCTTAGCTCTGTCCATGGTACCCAGGGTACCATAGTGGCTCATCTCTAACAGCATGTAAGGAGGCCATCTGTCTTTCTATTTAGATGTGTCATCAGGTTCGTTCCTAACTTTGCACAAGAAGATGTCAACCTTATACCCAACTCAGATGCCCTTAAAGCAGCAGTTCTTCATTTAACCAGCAATGTAATATAGTTACACTTGAGAAATTTGTTTGAGGGTAACCCTGAACGTACATAAAGAACAAATAAAAGCTCAAAGGATCTGGGACTTTGAGGGAGGTGGAGGCTACAGATATTTGTGCACTGATTGTAGTTGGAGTCAGATTTCTCAGAATTAGTTTTTAAATTGAGAAAAGAAGAGGATTCATGTTGGAACTTTGGGTAGACAGATGAGGAGAAGCTGGTAAAAAGGAATGGAGAGAAAGCAGTGCAAGAGATAGGAAGCATATTCCAAGAAGAAGGTATCATCAGTACCAGGCATTGCAGACAGGTCACATTGAAGGAGCTCTGAAAGACAGCTCTGATTTTGCAATTTTGAGTCACTGGTGTTATTGGGGAAAGTGGTTTCCATAGAGTGGAGTGGAAAGAGGCCAGACTGCAGGATTGTTCGGACTAAATGAGAAGTGAAGAGCTGGAGGCAGAAAGTATGACTTCCTCAGTTAAGAAATTTTGCAGTAAAAGGAATGAAAGAAAAAAGGTGGTACCTGAAAAGGAGCCAGAGTTGAGAGATACATCCCTCCACCCCATTTGAATACATTTATACGTAGAGGAAAAAGAACCATGGAAGGTGGTTGGTTAGAGAGAGAGAGAGAGACTGAAGAATTAAGAAAGAAAGAAGTTTACTTCTGGAGCAAGATCCTAGCAGCAACTAGGTTTATGTGATTAAGAGCCCAGATTTAAGGAGGAAAGGATGAATGAAGTTGAGTTTTGACAAGGCTGGAAGTGGGCAAAGCATGTTGAGAAAATGAATGCTCTTTTCAGTGGAGCAGGTGAGGTTCTCTACTAAGAGGGAGAGTTAGCCATGATGTAGAAATTCAAGGAGAACATCAAGCAGCTGGGGAGAAAATAAATAATTCTGGAGTAGTGTTGAATGTCCAGTTACGGTTCAACTTCATTAGAGTATAATAATTTCAACAAAGAATTAGAGCTGGATATTGGCAGGGTAGATGAGAAAAAAAAAAAAGCAAGATAATTAAAGGATACTATTGACAATGCCTTTGAAGAGATAGACCCAGGGCTCCAAAGCTGGGGAGAGAATGAGATAAAGCTTGATTGGTTCTTGTAGCCTGGGTGAAAAGGCAAAAACTAGAAAGAACATTTCAAGAGGGAAGGCCTAACCTGGTACCTAGCAAGATTTCCATTGTTCAATGATATTTAAGTTAATAAATGAGAAGTGAAGAGCTGGAGATGGAAAGTATGACTTCCTCAGTTAAGAAATTTTGCAGTAAAAGTAATGAAAGAAAAAAGATGGTATCTGAAAAGGGAGCCAGAGTTGAGAGGTACATCCCTCCACCCTATTTGAATAAGTTTATATGTAGAGGAAAAGTAACCATGGAAGGTGGTTGGTTATTAATTTAAGTTAATAAATATCATTGAACAATGGAAATCTTGCTAAGCTCAAGTCACAGACTGAGTAAGGTTAAATGAGTGACAGTGTCAGAAGGAGGGTGACAGGCAATCCATGTGAATGACACTTCCTAGACTTGTGCAGCATACAGCCTTTCTAAGTCTATGCCATGACCCCAGACCTTGGAGACCTTGGAGTCATATAATGGGATTCCCCAGTTTAAGGTTTTGGCAGGGGAACAGTTCTAGGTGATGACAACTCCAAGTTCGGTCTAAGGAAAAGATTGTTAAAGTAGGGATGGAGTTAATGGTGCTGGATATCAAGAGATTGTGTGGGCAGAGTTGAGTAAATATTGGACACTGACCCAGCCAGCCAGTAGTTAATTCCAAGAACCATAGTACAGATAGGATGGTATCATCCCAAAGTCAATGTGTAAAACTTTCTGGAATTGTCACTGAGGAGCCAGAAAAACTCAGCCTCCTCTCTGCAGGTACCTTCTATTTTAAGAGGTTGCAATAAAAGTAGTGGCACCTGGGAAGCACTGGTTTTCAATTAAGGCAAATCACTGAAAGCAGTGACTGAGAATGGGGTCAGGTGGGGCTGCGTGTTCCAGTGGAGGAAGTATTTTATCACTAACATTATTTAGACTATTGGGGCATGGTGATTTTTTTAAAAAGGATTTTTGTCAGTTTATTATTTTTAAATTCTCTACAAATAATGAGCCCCACTTGGAATGTTATTGGAAAGGAGTAGTTGAGGAAAATGTTGAAGATATGTAAAGATATAAAAGGATTACAGAAAGTCAGGTAGAAAGGGTTAGGAATGGTTCAAAAAAAGAAGAAGAAATAAGTTGTGGCAGAAATAGTTTTTTGGATTAGTTTGGGGAACGGGCTAATATGATATTTGCAACATTCTTCCAATGTCTCTCTCTTCACAGCTTGTCCTGCTTTCAACATTGAACTCCCAGACTGAAGTCCTTGTTTGTATCTCTCACGTCCAGCTCACCTGAACTCAAACAGCAGGCTTAGAACTGATTAAAATCAACAGGAAAATGTACCCTTATTTATAGGTTTTTGCTTCCATTGTGATAAAATATCCAACCCTTGGAGCTGTCAAAATGATTCTCAAAGAAAGTGGTTCATACCTCTTTTTCAAGGCTGAGATGCCTTCGAGTTATTTCCTCTTCCTTTGATTTTACTGAATAGACTCTTTAAATATTGGCCACTAGCCCGAGGTTTTCATCTGTCATCAGGATACGCCAGTGTTTTGTCCATCAGAGGGAAAGACAGGTTCAGTAATAGCCATTGTTGCAGCTGCCCATCACCAGCATTTATCCAAGCCTGAGAAGGCTCTGGTCTCTGAAGGAATCTGTCATCCATGTGTGTCAGGGCCGTAGGGTCTGGGAAAGAACAGAGTTGAAAGGTCCTGCTCTGGAATGTCAATAGTACCAAGCAAGAATTTCTAGTTTAGAATAGTCCTGAGGCATATAACTGCAATGTTTAGCACAGGCAAACAGAAATAAGCCCTGTCTAGGTAATAATTTGTATCTGATTTTGTCTTGATAACAATAGTCAGGTAGAGTCCTTTTAATCTGTATATTTATCTATGCTGTAGTTCTCAAAGTGTGGTCCCCAGACCAGCACAATCAGCATCACCTGGAAACTTGTCAGAAATGTAGATTTGGAGGCTCCACTTCACAACTATTGAATCAGAAACTTTGGAGCTGACCCAGAAGTCTGAGAGTTAACCAGCCACGCAGGTGATTCTGATGTACGCTCGTTTGAGAATCACCAGGCTATGTAGCATTGGTTCTCATCCCAGGCTGCTCATTAGAATCATGTAGTGGAACTTTCAACAAAATACAGTACTTGGGCCTGACTACTAGATTCCAATGTAATTATTCTGGGGTGAAGCCTTGACATTGCAGGTCATTTTGCAAGTTTCAGTGATTGAGAACCATGATTCTGTAGCAATCTGAGAAGGGGCTCTCTAATTTGGAAATTTGTGAATAAATTCAAAAACAATTTATTAAGAACAATTTTGTTTTACTACAGTGTTCATTTAGGCATGCTTATACATAACAGACCACAAATTATGTAAAACTCAACAGAGCAGAGACTTTTTTCCTCTGTTTTATTTCCCCCCACTATTATAACCTGAGCACCTAGAACAGTGCTTGGCACATAGTAGTTGACTAATTTAACTAATTAATCAATTAAAAGATAGGGTTCCAATAGCTTCACAAAGGATCCAGGAAGTTCTCTGAGCTGAAACAATGGTCTATGTTTGGGGCTGGCATGGGTTCATCTTTTCTGGTTCTGCAGAGACGCTGTGAGTTTTCTTTGTTCTTGCCTCATGCCAATCTGTACCAGGATGTCACTGTCTTGTGTCAGGATTCACATTCTTGTTTGCAGAAATTGGTCTTTGCTTATGTCCCTAGCCAGAATCCCCACTGAGTAGAGACTCCCAGCCCGTGTGGTTAGAGGGGTGATGCCTTTCAGTGTGAATGTCTGCCTGTGCAATTTCCATTCTTTTGTCGGGGCAGACTTCTCCCTTCCACTTGAGACATGTCAGCACCTGGCCTGCCTGCTTTGATCTGCACATTCTTCCCTGTTGGGGTGCCCTATGGTTAATGGAGGGGTCCCCTCTGCCTGGTGGGAAGAACAACCTCCTGAGTAAAATCTGAGCCAAAAATGAATTTCCCAACAGGCAGAAAGAGGTTCCCCATGATGCTGCCGCTGAAACACCTGATAGTAGCACCTCCGGCATGTGCCTGTTTAAAGATTTCTTGTTCCATATTGACTAAGCCACATGACTTAAACACTAAGTAGCAAGTTTGTTTATAAACTGCCTTTAATTCAGTAGGGCAAATTACTTGCCTGAAATGTTAGGTGGTGGGGGGAGTTCCATACTAGTTAGAGACTCTAATTAAGATATGTCTTTGGCCGGGCACGGTGGCTCAAGCCTGTAATCCCAGCACTTTGGGAGGCCGAGACGGGCGGATCAGGAGGTCAGGAGATCGAGACCATCCTGGCTAACACGGTGAAACCCCGTCTCTACTAAAACAAAAAAAATACAAAAAACTAGCCGGGCGAGATGGCAGGTGCCTGTAGTCCCAGCTACTCGGGAGGCTGAGGCAGGAGAATGGCGTAAACTGGAGAGGCGGAGCTTGCAGTGAGCTGAGATCCGGCCACTGCACTCCAGCCTGGGCAACAGAGTGAGACTCCGTCTCAAAAAAAAAAAAAGATATGTCTTTATGCTCTGTTTTATTGCTTAAGTTTTTCATTTGTTTGTTTTAAATTGTAGAACTTGCCACTATTGACCATTTGTCAGAAGTCTTTCTCCCCCTTGGTGGCTGTAGCGTCTTTTGAGAGGAAAGTTAGCTGCAACTCCAGATAAAAGGGAGGTCAAGATTTAGTACTTATTATTTTGCCCGGTTCTTACTGAAGTTTCAGGGAAGCTGTTACTACAGATCAAGGTGTTTCCAAACACTTGCATTTGTGTACTTATTTCTTAGAGTGCAGTGCACACATTAAAAAGTCTCATAAATGACACATAAATTCTCCATTTCTACATGAAAGCATACTGTCCCTTCAACTACACTCAGGCCTGGAGGCTTAAATAAAATCCTTTCCAGATTATTGTTAGTGCTGTGCCCGATTCTGCAGCAGCTGTTACTTTTGAACAATATGATGCTTCTCCTCCCCCAAGAGAAGTTGAAAATGCCTCTTTTGCAGCACTTTCAACCTTTGTAGACTCAGGGAGCATATAATAGACTGAGAAATGAACCCAAAAAGGTTTCTGTTTGGGAATTCAGTGCACAACTTAAAAACTATTGAGTTTAGCCACTTCCTGACATTGACTTTCATAGCAACAGTTTAATTTGGAGAAAATCTGCTACCTCAAATGGCTAAAAGTATTTATGTGGAAAATTTTCCAAATGATTGACTTTACTGTGTTGCTATTTTATTTCCCCATGAATATGTATTTGGCTTTCTCCCAGGAGTTTTTCTGCATCACTTCTCTTTAGGCAAAGAAAATTTTCTATCGAGAGTAGAAGAAAGAAGCACCAAGAGTTTCTCCTTTTTAAAGTAAAGTATTATTTGAGTTTAAACTATAGCATCTGTAAAAATGAAGAAATTGAGTGTGTCTCCTAAGTCCTGAAATTTTTTCATGGCCAATCCTTGAGGCAGTCAGAGTAACCTTGATCATCACTTTGGAGCCAATGCAACTGTGGTCGGCTCTGTGCACCCTCCATCTCCCCCTTGTCTCTCCCCTCTCCATTAGCATCAGTGTTGCTGCAGGACTTGCTTATCTCCACACCCTCTCTTACTGCCTCACCTTACCTCATCCACCTCTGCAGGATGTTCTTGCCAAGGTCAACAACGACTCCCTGTTGTTTATCCCAATAATTATTTTGCACTAGAATTGATCTTTCTATAGCATTTGATGTTGTTGACCCCATTTTCCCTAATGTCTTAGACCACTTATCCTCCTCATTTCCCTAAATGATTTCCTCGCCTTCTGTCCCTTTCCTAAGTGTTGTTTCCTTAGGAATCAATCCCAGGCCTACCTCTCATCTTATTCTACACTCTTTTTAGATGATGGCATCTGCCTTGTGGCTTCAATTCCGTTCTACTGGTAAAGACTCCCCATGTATTTCTCCAGCCCAGATCTTGTGAGGACCGGTCTGTGTTCAAACTGAACTTAATTCCTTCACTTCCCTGTTTCTAACGTAACTTCCCAGTCTTAGGGAGGAACACCACTGTTCACTGTGTAAGACAGAAAACTTCCTCTATCTCTTTGCCTCTCCCATAAAATAAATGAAAACTTTCTATTGATTTTTATTTTCTACATGTCCTTTAAATCCCTATCTTTTCCCAACCTCCTATGAGTACTCTTCCCCCATCCTAGATCAGGAAGCCTTCCACTCCCATCTGGATTGCTCATCTCTAGTCTTGCCTCTCGACAACCCATCCTCCATATCACAGCAGATATTTCTCCCTGATAAAAAGCCCTCATGCTTTCAAAGCCCTCACAGTCCAGACCCTCTTGCTTCTCTACCTTCAATTCTTGGTCCCCAGCACTTTATTTTGTTCATTTTTTGTTATTCTGAATTTCTTTTAGTTCTTCAAACATACCTGCTCACTCTCACCTATGGGCCTTCAAATGTTACTTTTTTGTCTGAATCATTCTTTCTATTCTCTCCCCTCCTGGTGCATTCCTGCTCCTTCTTTGTATCTTAAATTCAGAGTACTTCCTCCTATTATAGATACTGCCCTGAAAGCCCCAAGTGTGGCAAAGCTGTCTTTCCCATGGTCTCTGCCCCATTGTCCCATCAGAGCACAAGCTACCCTGTATCATAATTGCCTGGGTCATTGTATCTACATTGGATTGTCAGTTCTTCCAGGACAGGAGCATGTCTCCATGTTGACGTTGTATCACCAGCGCCTAACACAGCCCTTGATGCGTGGCAGGTGCTCAACAAATATCTGTTACATGAATGAAAGAGTAAACGATGAGTCAGCCTTCTCTACCACACAAGTACAAATGCCTTTCTCTCATTTGCAATTTCTTCCTCACTAGTCAAGCTCCCCTGACTGTAACAACTGTTACTTTTCCACAAAGCAGACAAAAACTTTGTTGCAGACAAAGCAACCTATATATCCCAAAGGAAGAGAAACTTTCCAAAGTTCTGAGAATTAGCATATGGTAATTGTCAAATCCCAGGGTCTTTTTTAATTGAACCTTCACAGTAGTTCACTTAGCTTGTACTCAGTGCTTAAATTGAGTAGAACCTCACTAGGGAGGTTGTGTCATGTCATGCCTTAGTGAAAGTGGAGAGAATGAGAAATAGAGCTTTCCATGACATGGAGGCGTGAAAGGGAACATTCTGGTCTGTGGGCTCTTTAATCCTTGTGTCTTGACTATATTGACTCCTGATTTTGTCAAGAACACTCATGGTCATCAAAGGAGATTAGGATTTTCCTTCTAAATCCCATTCTGGGTTTTGTATTCCACAGGGATCCACTTTATGTTTCTGTTTCCCTCCTTTCCTCTCCTGTGCCTTTCCTCTGATGACAGCCTCATGAGCAACCTGTTTCTAGGGTGTTCCCCCCCAGGAGCATGTCTTCCTAAGGGAACCCTGTGGCCACCAGCCTCAGCCACCAGTGCTTGCCTGGGCTTCTCTGTCACTCATCATTCACTTGTTCTCTTCTTGCCACCCTGAGCTCTTCCCCTCTCGTGGCCTCCATGACTAGGTCAACGCAAGTGAGGGCCACTCCTAGATACCAACCCTGCACTTGCTGTCTCTGCCTGGAATCCTAATCCTCAAGACCCTGCTCAGATACTGCCTCCTCCATGAAGCTCTTGCTAAGTTTCGCCAGCCCCTCCCATAATGCAGTGATTGGTCATCTCACCTTTCTTCAAATTCTCAGTGGCTCTTATTTGCACGTCTCTTAAGATCACGTCTATGCTTCTCTTTCTTTATATCCATAAAATAGAATCTTAAAATGGCACCCCAGCATATGATTGTTATGAGGTCTAAATGAGCTAAAACATGTAAAGCACTTATCACAAGACCTGATGCATGGTGAACACGCAGTAAATATCAGAATCCAGAATGTAAAAGGTCTAGCGAAGGTGTCTCCACCTTGGAAAATGCAGGTGTGCACACTAAGGGTAAAGGACATTTGTGACTGATGCCACAGAGAAAGCTAAATCTAAACTGTCAATGATGGAAGGCAAAGGTGGAGAGCTAATGCTCCCCTGAGAACCCAGGTGCCTACTCTTTTGAAAGGATGAATTCCATCTCTGTAATTCAGTAGAAGAATAGCTTGGGCAAGAAGATGGCAAGGGAAGCTACCCAAAAAAGGCAGCAGAGGAGGGCCAACATGCACAGGGCTTTAAGCTGGTGTTTAAGTGTGTCATATTTTAATAGCTGATGATTTCAAGGGGGTTGGAAATAGAATGCTAAGGGAAAGTCATGTTTTTGCTGCCATCTACAGATGTCAAAGTGCAATTTTAAAACTTGCTTAACACACGTATGCACCTACTCAGAAAGTGAGAATGTAGATGACAACATATGTAAAGTTTAAGTTCTAGTAAGTAAAATAATTTAGACATTATTATAGTAGCTTATTTTACTTTTCCTTCTAAAAATTTGTATATTTAATCAGTAATGTAAACTTTCTAACAACTCAAGGTGTGCTAAAACTTCTCATTGGGAGACCATGATAAGAGCTCACTTGAAAGTGAGCCAGTCACCTCTCAGGGCAGGTTAGCCGGAGCCAAGGCAGCCAGTGGGTACTTTGAGAGTTAATAAAGTGATTTCTGTGAGGAATGAGATGAACTGAATTTTACTCCCACATTTTCCTGCATTTCTCTGGTTGTTTTTAGAATTACTATGAATTCCTGTAATCTCAGCACTTTGGGAGGCCAATGCAGGCAGATCACGAGGTCAGGAGATTGAGACCATTCTGGCCAATGTAGTGAAACCCCCTCTCTACTAAAAATACAAAAAGTTAGCTGGGTGTGGTGGCAGGCGCCTGTAATCCCACCTATTCGGGAGGCTGAGGCAGGAGAATCGCTTGAACCCGGGACGCAGAGGTTGCAGTGAGACAAGATCGTGCCTCTGCACTCAAGCCTGGCAGCACAGCAAGACTCCGTCTCAAAAAAAAAAAATACTATGAATTGTATTTTATACAAATGTTTTTTATTGGTTTGGACATGAGAAATCAATTAAAAAAACAAGTAAAAACAAAATGTGACAGTGATGTCACCTCTGAGATGTGTTCTGCCCCTATGCTGTTTTCCGTATAATCTCCAATATTATTATGATGCTTCTACAACTTCCTTCTGTGTTATTTTTTAAGGGTTAAATATAGAAAAGAATTATTGGAAAGGCGTTTGATGGAGAAAAAGAAAGCGGCCCTTCAAGAAGCTCATGAAGACAAAGAGAGAGCGAGGCAGCTAGAAGCCTTTAGGAAACAGGTGTTTTTCATTTGGAAATTTTCATGGGTGGTTTTGAAAAAAAAATGTTTCTAAGTGCTCTTAATAGCATTCTTACTGGGGCTTAGTTCATGGCATCTGCTATATAAAATGTAACTTTTCCAAATTGGGATACTGCTGTTCATTCCTAGGAGCAATTAAATCATATTGAACCATTTCCAGTTTCTCAGTGTATTGAAAGAACTTTATCATCACCTTTTAAAAAGCTCTCCCAATATTTAAGTATATCATATCACCTAGAGTTTATTAGCTGGATAGTATCCATTTACAACAGTGAGGCTCTACATCTAGTCTACGAATTTTACTGTCCTCAAAAAACCTGGTGGAGCTCGAGCAAGATAATCTTCTTTGGCATAGGAGCCTCCCTTTGGAAACATTCCACAGTCAACAAATGTGTTAAAAATTACTTTTTAGAAAATATCTATGTTGTGGAGAAATAAAAGCCTCCCATCACTTTGCCTAGTGAAAGTAAGCAAAAGCAGATGAAAATGGATGGTAGATGGCAAGGGTGAGAATTTGAGAACTTGGGAAATGTGATAGTTTTACTTGGTAGTTTTTCAGAGTTTTGAACTTGAAGTGGTTGTTTCAACTCAAAATCTCTAAAATCTTCATTGACACCGTTTCCCAGCTAATAGGAAAGGACTACTTGGTTCCCTCCTATGTTGCTGGAGGGAACACAGAATCATGGATAAGAACTTGGCCTCTTTCCAGCCTGGTACAAGCTGGTTCTGTACTCACTAGCACTGGAAACAGGTCATTTACTTAACCTCCGTAAACTTTATTTCCTCATCTGAAAAATGGGAATAATAGTATCTGCCTTATAGATTTGCAATAATGTGAGTTCAAATTTATTATTGACTAAGTGTAAAGCCCTCTTCTAAATGCTGTTAGGTGTTACTTTAATTTCTATAACAACTTTATGATGTGGCCAGTATTAATATCCCCATTTTATAGGAGAGGAAACAGAGCAGACACAAAGGTTAGGTGCCTTCCTCAAAGTCACATAGCTAGTAAATGTTATACTGATTCAAACCAAGAAATTCTAGCTAAATGAGATGGTGTAGATGTGGTGTAAATGCATACAACTATTATATCATCATTTTCTTTGATAAAAAAATTATAAAGATAAATGTAAAGCATAGGAATGTAAGTCCTGGTAATCCTGGATCCTACAACCATTAGCAAATATTTCTATACCATGGCCTTCTGGGCGCAAGATTAATGTCACTATTACTAAACACATTCTTGTTCAAAACATAACTTTGATAACTACAGAGTCTATGTGATTAGAATTCTTTCCATCTGTGAATGCTTCGAAAGAGGAAATAGCTGTTATGTCTTATTTCTAATCAGTATTTAGAACTGTGATGGAAGCTATTTTAGCTAGCAAACCTAAAATAATTAAAGCATGTTCAACCCTCAGTTATTTTATTACAGTCTTTAAATGGCATTAAGAATGCCACTTTCTTCATGCTAATTCTTGATTTTCAGAATTAATAGGCAGGTGTTACTAATGGTGCATATCATTTACAAAATTAGTGACTTCTTTTCATTAAGATGCAGGTTTGAATTATAAAAGACAAGGGCATTTGGGTTAAAATGACTTTGCAATTTTTCAGTAGAAGGAGGACAATGGTTTATAGCAGTCCCTAGAAATCTAGTTGCCTGTTACAAAGGAAATTCACCCACCTTGCTCACTAATGCCAACACACTTGACTTGATCCATTAATTATATGCTCTAGATCCAGGTCAATCAGATTAAACATCCTAGAAAACTTCATGGGGTTGTTGCTATAACCATAAATTGCTAATGGTTAAAAAGTGGATTTTTTTTTTTTTACTTTCTATGACTTTCAAGTTGGTTGAATATGTAAGGTTTTCTTTACGAGGATTTCCTGTGACTTCATATAAGAAAGATAAATTATTATCTGAAATTAATTATAATTATTCAATCATTAGCAAATAACTATATGCCATAGCATTTTAATATTTTGTCTTATATGTATTGTCTTGTTTTGTGTTAACTCCTTTGTGGATCTCTAGGATTGGCCAATTAATACTTTTTTCTGCCCTTTTCTCCCAGGCTTTACCTTTAATAAAATTTCTAACTTTAATGGGCATTAAACATCAATAATGTTGCCCAGAAATATTTAGTTTGTACCTTGTTCCAAGTAGCCATGCTTTCTCATTTTTAGGTTGCTGTTGTTGCTCAATTTGATCCTGTTAGAATGATGTCAGATACAATGGCATCGAAAGCTAGGATGGGCATTGAAATTGAAGAAGAATTTATTCTTCAAAAGCCACTCTTCACATTGAACACATACAATGAACAGCAGGTAATTATGGAAATTAGCATGACTGATGAAAAAGCCATGATTCTAGTAAAGGCTGTAGAAGTGTATGTGTGGGGTTGCAACAGTTTTCAATATTTACATTTGAATATCACACATATTAGCATAATTTTTACTTCTAAATGATAGTACATAATTGCTACATAATTCTTAATATTACAAACTAGTTAATAGGCTACCACAGAACAAGAGCTTACCTAAAAATGTTATAAATCTGTCATTGAAACTTATTTTTTAAATTAAAAAATGCTTTATAAAATTTTATTTGAGAGTTCTGTATTAATATTGTATTTTGTTGTTTAAATGTTTCTCTGTTATATTAAGAATTATATTTAAATTCATAATATAGATTATATTAAATAAACAACTGATACTGATGACAAAGCAGAGGAAAGCTTTTAGAAATGAAAATGAACAGATGATAATACATCAGAGCTAATGATAAAATAAAACATTTTCTACAGAAAAAGGTGTTAAGAGCTTATTTAACCATTTTTGGGAACCTAGGGTTCATTTTAGTCTGTGCCTGTAAGAGAAAGGATTTTTAAAAGATCTTTTAGATGGATGGATTGACGGATGGAGGGTAGGAGGGAGAACAGATGAATGAATGGATGGAAGGATGGATGGATGGGTGGATGATATGTCTGTCACTGAAATTAAGAGAGAAAGTAGTTGTCAATTTTACAAATCTAAGGAGAGAAGCTAAATAATCATTTAATTATTTAAAAACCAGGAAGCCATCCATTCATCCGCTTATGTCTCTACTTTGTGTGACATACTTTGTTAGGGACTCTAAAGAGGCATAATTCATTCATTTATTAATTGAACCAATATTTATGCAACATATATTATATTCTGGCTCTGTGTATGGTGCTTGGGCTACATCTGAGCAAGATAGGCTGATCTTGTCTGGAGGAAGTGAGCAAAAGAGCCCGCTGGGGAAGGAAAGTAGCATGTACAGCAACAATGCCACTAGGGTGGGATCAACTCTATAATGAAGGTCTAAGGGTTGCCCTAGGAAGAAGAAGGGAATGAATGGCTAACGCTGACAGGAGAAGTCAGAGAAGGTGTCAGAGAGGAAACTTCTGAGCCCTATCTTAGTCAAAGATTTTTGGAAGCAGAAGCAAAATCCACTCCAGATGATTTACAATAATAACAACAACAACAACAACAAAAATAGGTTGTGGGGGAGGATACATAGGGAGAAGGATTAATTACAAGGTTTAAGAGGTGTCTCTAGATCCTGGCTGCCAAAGTGGCAAGAATAGCTGAGGCTTGAAAGGATTGAAATCAGAAGCTGCAAAGTGTCCGGCCGCTGGGCTAACCCTTATGCTGAGGAGACCTATTTCACCTCTGGGTTTGACCAAGCGGAAGAGGGTGGGGCAAGGCTTTTCCTAGGATGTCTTCAGTGTGAGATACATGACAAGGGGTACATGACAAGTGCTGGGAGAGGAGACTGGAAACATGGGTTAGGTTCAGGCAGTGAAAAGCACAGTAGGTCTTGCTACTAAGGCATTTGACCAGTAATAGCAAGTAGGCCTTGCTACTAAGGCATCTGTATGCAGATGCCAGACTTTGGAGCTTTAAATTACATACAGTCACATGCCCCATAACAGTGTTTTGGTCAAAGACGGACCATATATATGTTGGTGGTCCCTTAAGATTATAACTGAGCTGAAAAATTTCTATTGCCTAGTGGCGTCTTAACATCACAGCACAATGCATTTCCTCTTCTGTGTTTAGATTCACAAGTACTTAGCATTGTGTTACTACTTCCTA
>NW_012116177.1:602920-683238 GCF_000951035.1 Colobus angolensis palliatus
CAAGAAACTGATGGGCTGCCTGTGGGGAAGGGAATTGGGAAGATGGAAGTCCCAGTAGTGGGGAGATCTCCATTTCATGCTCTAGCTCTGCAAAAATTGAATAATAAAAAAAATTTAAGCCTCACAATGTGGAGCTGAAGAGAGAGGTGAGTCCTGGATGTAATTGGGAGTCAATGGCATACAGGTTGCACATGAATCACTGGAGCACATGAGAGCGGACCAGGGAGAAGAGGTTGAGACAGAAGAGGAAAAACCTGGGTCTTAGGCTCATGTTTGTTGCTTCTCAGACACAAATCTCTGTATTATTCTTGACTTCATACTCATTGTTGCCCCAAGCCCTGTATCTGATCAACTGCCAAGTACTATTGATTCTTGTTTTCATAGTGTTTCTGACGATTATCTCTTCCTTGCTACCAGCCAAGTTCAGACATTTATCGCTTTGTGTCTAGACAATTGTAGTAAATTCCTAACCACTCTTTTGGCCTCCGTTTCTTCTTTCCCTGCCACCTTAATTTATTCTGAACTTATAATCAGACCCATCTTCCTATGCAACTACAATGATTATATTATTTTTATACAAAAACCAGAAACAAACATACCCTAGTAGCTCCTTAGACTCGGCATGGCCATGCAAGCCTTTTAAGTTCAAGTCCTTGTCTGAGAAGCATCTGTTTCCAGTGTTCCTCAATGATAACCAGTGCTCTGCTCAAACCACCGTTATCCCAGGTTGACCTATTTCACCTCTGAGTTTCTATGTGTCTTCCTTTCTCATTAGGTCTCTCTTCCTCCCCAGTCTGCTTTATAGACTAAGTTGGACTTTAAGGGTAGTTCAATTGCTCATCTTCACCTGAGACCATCCTCATGCCGCCAGCACCAGGAGATGCTCCCCCATGTTTTACTACTTTTAGGGCATCTGCCACATTTTGCCATAATCTGTAGTTACCTGTCTACATTTTTATTGCCCCAATTCGCCTAAGAGCTCCTGGAGGGGCTGCTTTTACTAGCTTATTATCACATCCTCTAGGGGGACTTCAAATCCATGTAAAATGCCTCATTAGGTAAAATCCATATGTGGCCACCTTCTTATCATTTCAAACAGTCTCTGTTGACATTTAATATTCATACGAGGAGGGGAAGAGGAATAAGATCCAATCAGCTATAAATGAAAATAGAAATTGAACTACTCATATGTCTACTCCCACTTAGAATCAGATTGATGGAGGCATTTTCTACTTCTGTTTGAAATAGAAACCCAGCCTTGGAAGAAAAGTCCTATTGATTTTGTTTTTCAAGTGGTAGCCATGTGTTTAAACTTAATTTACATATTGCCAAATGATGGAGAAGTTAAGATGCTTTTTAGAGACAGGTGTACAAGGTTGTGGCTTAGACTTATTTTAATCAATGCTTATCTGTATTTTATAATTCCAGCCAGCAATAAGTAATAAATAGATAGTAGCACTGAAAGTAAGCTTCTTTTACTTCATCTTCTAATAATTTTAAGGCATTATATTTTGAATAATCTAGTACACAATATTCTATACACCCTACATTGGAAACCACTGAAGTACCGAAAAGTGATAATGTCAAAAAGGTTTGGATGCTTCCAAAATATAGTCACTGTATTCACAAAGTTTACTGTCACCTAGTCATCTGTCCAGGAAAAAACAAATTAGTTTGGGAAAACATGAAACTAAATGTTAAAAGTTATTTTAGTTCAATGAATTGCTATTTAAATTGTATTTTTATTTCTACAGATAATTTCTGACCCTAGACTTCGCTTCGAGTTAGCGCTTCGAGAAGCTGGACTTCATAGAACACTTTATGCCAAAGAGATATTACCAAAAATTAGTCCTCGAAAACCTCCAAGGAAGGACATGGAGTCTACTGCATTTAAAATATAGAGCTCATCCTCAAATTCTATATGTAAAGAGCATTTTTCTTTGGAAACATTTATATGGATAATAATAATTACTACTTTCTAAAATGTTTGAAATATCAGACATAGAAATCATAGCATCTATTAAAACAACTTTGCCTTTCTTTTGTGATTCTTAGAATTTTATGCACTATATTTCCTGTATCTTTAAGTTATATTTAATAGTACTAAATTCCCCCAAATTATGGAACTTAATTATGGCACATATAGTACTTATACTATAATTTAGCAAACTACATGTTGGAGGTTGTGATATCCTATAAAAAGAGCTCAAAGTAACTTTGTAAGAATTATAAATTGTGTAGCTGCTACCTGCTAATGTTCATTTCTGCTTGTTATTTCAGAATTTGACTTTTTAATTATGGAAGCTTCATTACCATTAATACTTCTATTATTTCTTGATTATTTTAAGAGGAGACTCAACCTTTCTCTAAATTTAGAAACCAATTTGGTACATCATGTTTACTGCAAACCAATCATCCAAACAATTTCATTTTGCAAATTAGTCCTTAAGAATAAATTAGAAATTAGAAATAGCATTTCAAGCATGGGAATATCTGTTTTGGTTTGGAAACATGTATATTTGTGTGATTGTTTAGAAGAAATATTTAAAATTTCATAATATTTGGAATGCTGTCAAAAGTTCCAAATTATTAAATATTTAGATGATTTTATAGAAAAGGAGCATTTCAAACAAAACTCAAACATAAATATTTGACTATTTCTAAAAAATGATTTTTCAAGCAGAATAACAAGTTAGTGTTGTTGAAAATTGCCATTGTTACCGTTAAGATTACCCCCACTCCTTTTTCTCTCTATTGCAGTTCGCTGACATTTCCCACCTGCCTCCCAAGGGTTGCAGCCTCCGTGCAATTACTGGAATAATGTAAAAAAAAAAAAAAAAGACCTGTCCAACTAGTGGAATCTTTGACTTTATGATTGTCCTCAACATCATGGAAATAAAAAATACAAGTACAGCCTTGTTAGAATAAATCTTCACAAAAGATTCTATGGGCAATATCCTTATCTGCATTCCAAAATTCATTCTAACACCCTTCTTGTTGCCGCATCATAACATCTCATAAAAAGAGAGGAAGAAGTGTTTAACAAGAGCTAGGGAGTAGTCAGCATTATTGTTATCCTTACGGTGTCTCCCAGGGTTACAGTGTTCCTTTATGGGTCCTCAGTTTGCTTGATGTGATGCCTCAGTCATAGACCCAAGAAAGCCCTGCCATGTCAGAGCATACCCCGTCTAAACAGCATGACACCAATATTCCTCAGAGTCCACAGATCCTTCCCAACATCAACATCCACACGGATGTCCAGAAGATCACACTCAGATTCCAGCTGAATATCATCCCCTTTACGTTTTTCCAACAGACTAGTAGCTGGTGGTAGTACTGTGAGGGATAGCACCACCATTCTGAGAACAATCGACTGACATGTGGTGGCTCCTTGTAGACTCTGGGTATCAGAGCTTTGTCAGATGGATAGATTGCAAAACATTTCTCCCATTCTGTAGGTTCTCTGTTCACTCTGATGATAATTTCTTTTACTATACAGAAGCTCTTTAGTTTAATTAGATCCCATTTGTCAATTTTTGCTTTTGCTGCAATTGCTTATGGCATTTTCATCATGAAATCTTTGCCTGTGACTTTGTCCTGAATGGTATTGCCTAGATTTTCTTCTCAGATTTTTATGATTTGGGGTTTCACATTTACATCTTCAATCCATCTTGAGTTCATTTTTGTATAAGGTGTAGGGAAGGAGTCCACTTTCAGTTTTCTGCATATGGCTAGCCAGTTCTCCAAGGATTATTTATTGAATAAGGAATCCTTTCCCCATTGCTTTTTTTTGTTTTTCAGATTTGTCAAAGATCAGATCTAACTAGCATTTTTTAATGAAACAAAATTGAATAAAGAAATCTGAAATCCAAACGGCCAATGAACATATGAAAAGATAGAAGTAGCAATTAAAGCCCACAATGAATTACCAATATATACCCACCAGATTGGCAATAATGTCAAGAAGTCTAAAAATATCAAGTAGTGATAATATACAGCAATGGGAAACGCCTGCTGGTAGTGGGAGTGTAAATTGGAAGCATTTGAACTTATCTGATAAAGTTGAAAGTATTCATACTCTTTGATCCAGCAATTCTACTGCAAGATAGATGCTCTTGAGAAGCTCCTGCATGTGTGTAGGAGGACATAAACTAGGATTCCCAAATGAAAGCAAGCAGAATGTTCATCAACAGTAAACAAATATAAAAAATGTGGTATATTAAATACAGAATTGCATTCAACAACGAAAATGAATAAAATAGCATCATGGACATAATATTTAGTGAAAGGAGCCAGATACAAGAACATGCATACTGTGTAGTATTGTATTTATATAAGGTACAAAAGCAGGACAAACTAACCTATATTATTTAGGGATATATGCATAAGTGGCAAAATAATAGAGAAAAATGGAATGATTAAAAGTAAAATCAAGGTAATGTTACCTCTCAGAGATGGAGAGACAGTTGAGAGTGGTGGCTTCCAAGTTACTGAAAACATTTTATTGCTTAACCAGGGTAGTGAGTATAGGATCTGTCTGATTGTCCTTTAATGTTTACATAAGTGTTTTATTTATATACTATAATAGGTCAATGCTATAAATTCCCAATAAAATTTAAAAAATTAGAAAATTATGAGAAACAATATTTTAGTATATAAGTGCATTGGAAATAATCTTGTTAGCCAGTTTCTGATTCAATCCTTAATTTACATGTATTTCTCAGACAGGGAGGCCAGTCCCTACTCAGGAGTCATATTTACCCTGACATGGGATAGGATCCCCTTTATTTTCGTCCTCACCAACCCATGTGCTCTGCTTCATGACTCTTGCCAGTCTAGTTAGACTAGTAGGCTTGAAAAAGAAAGAACAGGAACATACCTCATAAGAGTAAGCACTGGGCCATGAAATTTTATTTCAATTACCTGTGTATGTGTATAGTGGGTCATAAGAAAAATCCATTTATTAGTGGGTAATGGTCCAAAAAAATTTAAAAACCACTAACCTGAATCCCATGGTTAACAAATGGGATATCCTGATACAGCTCCACATCTTTGAAGATGATGGGATTGTTTCAAACTGAAAGGTAAGAATGTAATCCATCTGGTAGAAATTCCCTTACCTCCCTACCACCAAATCTGCAAGTATACCCAAATGGGCATTTACCTTTTGCATCCTCTAGCAGATGGAGCAACCCTCCCTCTATCAGAGATCAATGTTTCCATGTGTGTTTTGGGTTTCATCCCATCTCAACTCCGCAAGAACTTTTCTTTTTTGTTTATTCTTTTTCTCTCCTATATCTTCAAGCTCTCTCTCAGCATACAAATATGCTAGAATAAACTCCACTTTAAAAAGAAATCTCCATTAACCCTGTATTGTCCCCTAGCTACCAGGCTGTATCTCTGCTCCTCTTCTCAAGCAAGCATTTTTAAAGAGTTGCCAATAGCTATTAAATGTCTCTTTTCATCTTCCAGTTACTGTCACCCATTTGATTTAGCTTTGCCTTCAACTCCTCTGACACTGCTTTCAGCAAGGTCAACAATGAACTGTGTGTTGGCAAATCTGATGACCACTTCTCAATTTTCGTCTTACTGACTTCATGATATTTGATTCTGTTGACAACTTCCCCATCTCAGAGCATGCTTTTCTCTTGGCTTCTATGATATCAGCCTGCTTTACCTCTTGCTTCTCTGGTCATTCCTCAAATTCCTTTTCTGACTCTTCCATCTCTATCCATCTCTATATGTTGAAGTGGTCCAGGATTAGACCCTTTAACTCTATCTTTTTAATTGTATTATCAAAGGGAACATCCTTCAATGCTATACTTTACTTTTGGCTTTAAATTATGTCTTTTGAGTGTTTTTTAATTTACAGGTTTTCCCCCTCCATCCATTTTCCCCTTTTGCATTTTATTTTTTGAAAAAACAAAGAAATTTATATGCAGAATTACCTATACTGGATTTTGTTGACTTTATCTTTTTTGTGTATTAATAGTTTAATATATTCCTCTCTCCTACGTTATTTGTGTTTGCCATAAATTAGTAGTTGACCCAGAGGCTTTATCAGACATAAGAGTCAGGTGGTTCTCTTTTTTTCTTTTTTCCAAGGCTGCTTTATTGTGGTGGTGTGTTCCCCCTGCAGAACATGCATATTGTCTGATGGAACCTCTTTTTGCAATTTTTGCTGCCACTAATTCTCAATGCCTAAGCCCGTTAATTAATTACAGATTGCATGGTAGAGATATATTCAAATTCAATCACTCTTTCCTTTATTACCTAGAAAAATCATATAAAGAAAAAATTTTCCTCTTCTGGTATTTGATAGTATAAGAGGAGTAGGCTAAGTAAGTGTTTACATTTTGTTTTTTGTTTTTTTTTTTACTTAACAGTTTTACAAATAATGAGTTTATTCTTTCACATCCCACAAAGTTGATCAATTTTGTTGTATCTTTATGAAGTTATGAATTTAAATGTATTCGATCATTTAATCTATTAAAGTGTTATCCTTACTGATGCTCCATTTATTCCCTCTTTGCCCATTGGAAACCTTTCCAGTTTGGCTCATGAATTCTGTTAAGACAGCCTAATAGACTTGGTAACTCCCTTGCTATTCCAGTTATCTATTGCTATGCAATAAAACTTAGTGGTTCAAACTTCATTTTTAAAAATTATTTCTCATGTTTCTATGAGTCCACTGGGCTCTACTGGGTAGTTCTCACTTGGGGCCTATATTAATTTCCTATTACTGCTGTAACAAATTACCACAAATTTAATGGTTTAAACAATGTAAATCTATCTTATAGTTTTGGGAGGTCAGAAATCAGAATTGAATCTCACTGGGCTAAAATCACAGTGTTGACAGGGCTGTATTCCTTTCTCAGGGCTCTAGGAGATATAATCGGTTTCTTTTTCTGCTCCAGCTTCTAGAAGCTGCCTATAGTCCTTAGCTTATGCTGTCTTTCTTTTATCTTCAAAACTAGCAATGGCAGGCCTAATCCTTCTCACATCCCAGCACGCCACACTCCTCTTCTGCCTCCCTCTTCCACTGTTCAGAACTCTTGTGATCACATTAAGCCCACTCTGATAATTCAGAATAACCTCCCTGTTTTAAGGTCAGGTGATCAGAGATCAGAATACCCTTTGCCATGTAACATAACATTAACAGATTATGGGGATTATGAAATTGACATCTTTGGGAGACATTTTCTGCCTACCACCGGGTATATTATAAATTTGTAGTCAATTGCTAGTCGAGGGTGTAGTCATCCAAAAGCCCAACTTGGCTGAATGACCAAGAGGACTCACTTACCTGATTGGTAGTTGATGCTGGTTGTTGGCTGGGAGCTCATCTGAGGTTGTCAGTGGGACTGACCACCTACACATGACCTCTTAAGATGGCTTGGCTTTTCACAGAATGATAGCTGGGTTCCAAGATGGAATTTTCCAAGAGCAAACATTCTAAGAGGTATAAAATGCAAGCTTCTAGACCAGTTAAGATCTACTGCTGGAACTGGGATAGGGTCTCTTCCTCCATACTTTTTTCATCAAAGCAGTCATAGAACTCCCCCAGATTAAAAGGAGTGGAGAAAAAGGTCCACTTATTGGTAGCAAGGTCACGTTGGATAAAAGTATGTGAAATAGGAAATATTTTTGCAGCCACTTTTTGAAATCTGTCATGTTTGCTATTGGACATAACAAGATGTTTTAAGCTCTTTTTTTTTTTGTCACTTAGCAAAAGTTTATTGAACACTTACTATGTGCCAGGCACATGTGAGTAAAAAGAACCATATCATATCAAAGTGTCTTCATTGTTGTTTTTTTAAAAATTTTTTATTATACTTTAAGTTCTAGGGTACATGTGCACAACGTGCAGGATTGTTACGTATGTATACATGTGCCATGTTGGTGTACTGCACCCATTAACTAGTCATTTACATAAGGCATATCTCCTTAGTCTATCCCTCCCCCCTCCCCCCACCCCACAACAGGCCCCGGTGTGTGATGTTTCCCTTCATGTGCCCAAGTGTTCTCATGGTTCAATTCCCACCTATGAGTGAGAACATGTGGTGTTTGGTTTTCTGTTCTTGCGATAGTTTGCTGAGAATGATGGTTTCCAGCTGCATCCATGTCCCTACAAAGGACATGAACTCATCCTTTTTTATGGCTGCATAGTATTCCATGGTGTATATGTGCCACATTTTCTTAATCCAGTCTGTCATTGATGGACATTTAGGTTGGTTCCAAGTCTTTGCTATTGTGACTAGTGCCACAATAAACATACATGTGCATGTGTCTTTATAGCAGCATGATTTATAATCCTTTGGGTATATACACATTAATGGGATGGCTGAGTCAAATGGTATTTCTTGTTCTAGATCCTTGAGGAATCGCCACACTGTCTTCCACAATAGTTGAACTAGTTTACAGTCCCACCAACAGTGTAAAAGTTTTTCTATTTCTCCACATCCTCTCCAGCACCTGTTGTTTCCTGACTTTTAATGATTGCCATTCTAACTGGTGTGAGATGGTATCTCATTGTGGTTTGATTTGCATTTCTCTGATGGCGAGTGATGATGAATATTTTTTCATGTGTCTGTTGGCCCCATAAATGTCTTCTTCTGAGAAGTGTCTGTTCATATCCTTCACCCACTTTTTGATGGGGTTAAGCTCATTTTGAATATTTCTTGCTCTGACCTGGAACTAACCTTTTCTCTGAGAAGCCTTGGTTCTGTTTATTGGAAAATGGTATTTTAAAACCAAAATTTGGATGCAAAGAATACACATTGCTACTAGGTTGGTCTTCTATTCTAGACCTTTTCAATGAGCATGGTTAGAAAACACACACACACTCCCATCATATACATATACATATACATATACATACACATACATATATACAAAACAGGCCAAGTGCGGTGGCTCATGCCTGTAATCCCAGCACTTTGGGAGGCTGAGGCAGGTGGATCGCTTGAGGCTAGGAGTTCAGGACCAACATGGCCAACATGGTGAAACCCTGTCTCTACTAAAAATATGAAAATTAGTAAGGTGTGGTCGAGAGCACCTGTAAGCCCAGCTATTCAGTAGGTTGAGGCATGAGAATCACTTGAACCCAGGAGGTGGAGGGTACAGTGAGCCGAGATCACGTTCCTGCACTCCAGCCTAGGTGACAGAAAAAGGCTCAGTCTCAAAAAAAAAAAAAAAGAAACAAAAAACAACAACAACAAATCCAGATATATGCATATATTATCTAAAGATAAAATATTTTATTTACTTATTCTGTTACTTCAAATTCCATAGGATTTTCACTTGATATCTTGTATTTTACTTTTGTATTTTCTTTTTTCCTTACTGACAATTCTGGTGCCCAATTACACACAAATGTTAGAGTATGACATAATTACTAATTTACATTATCCCACATTTTATCCACAAAAGTCTTAGAATAAAATACCAATATAATAAAAACAAAAATAATAAAATTTGGGATTATTATGCCTTTCCTATTCTTTTTCCTCTTGTTGTCTATACTGTGAGGGATTATGTAGATATTATGCATACTCTCTTTTATCCGTGATTGACTCTTATTCTATAAGTAAATATATATTTACTGATACCGCCAGTTATTATGTCAGTTTCTCTCTTGTCATTTAGGTTGTGTGAAGCCCGTTTTCCAGAAAATTATTCAGGAATTGGTCATCAAACAATATTTTCTGGGTCCTTGAATGTTAATAACAGATTGATGGTCGTCTTTATAGTTGAATATAAGTTTTTCCTGGGTCTAAGATACTTTATTCACATTTTCTTTTCTTAGCATAAAGTGTCAAAGGGCTGGTTATAATATAGTTTTCTTTCCCTAAGAATCACTTGATCTTTTTGCCTGATTAGAGTTTTTTTCACTTTCTTTATAATATAGCAGTTTTACTGGACTTTATCTTTGTGTTTGTTATTCTGGGTTAATATACTTAGTAAATTATATTTCCTTTCACAATGTAAATTCAATTTTATTTCAGGAATTTTTAAAAATTATAATTTTTAGTGTTTGTTATGTTTCCTTTTTTCCCCAGGACTCTTATTATGCTATTTTGCTATGTTGGATCTTCTTTGCCTATAGTCTTCATTTGTCACTTTGTTTTGAATTCTTTTAATCTCTTTCTTCATTTTTAAAACATTTTTATTTGGAAATAAGTTTATAGAATAGCTGCAAGAATAAAACTGTTGTAACTTTAACCCAGATTCTCCTATTATTAACATTTTATTCAACTTTTAAATTGCTTTTGTAGTCTTCTTTAATTTGATTCATTTCTACAGCCTTTTTTGTCTTTCAAGACATTGACTTTTTATTGTGATAAATATACACGATATAAAATTTGCTATTTTAACCATTTTTAAGCATACAATTAAGTGGCATTAAGTATTTTCACATTATTGTGCAACCATCACCCCTCTACATCTTCAGAACTTTTTCATCATCTCAACCTGAAACTCTGAACCCATTAAACAAAACTACCCACCTCCTCCCCTCAGCCTGTGGTAACCACTATTCTAATTTTTTTCTCTACTAATTTTTCTATTCTAGGTACTGCACATAAGCAAAATCATATAATACTTGTCCTTTTATGTGTGACTTATTTCACTTACCATAGTGTTTTCAAGGTTCATCCATGTTGTGGAATGTATCAGAATTTCATTCCTTTTTAAGGCTGACAACATCTTCTATGTAGAAAACCTTAAAGATTGCACACTTATACAAACTGTTAGAACCAACAAGCAAATTTTGTTTATTCATCTGTCAAAGGACATTTGGATTGTTTTCACCTTTTGGCTATAATAACAGTGCTATAAACATTGATGTACAAATACCTGTTCAAACCACTACTTTTAATTCTTTTGAGAATATACTCAGAAGTGAAATTGGCAAATGATATGGTAGTTTTATGTTTAGGATTTTGAGGAACTGCCATGCTGTTTTCCACAGTGGCTTTGCCATTTTACATTCCCATTAGCAATGCACAAGAGTTCCAATTTATCTACATCCTTGCTGGCACTTGTTATTTTCTGTTTTTGTTTGTTTGTTTGTTTGTTTTTTATCATAGCCATTTCAATGGGTGTGAATTGGTATCTCATTGTGATATTGATTTGCATTTTCCTAATGCTGGTGAGAATTTTTTAGATGCTTTTTGGTCATTTGTATATATCTTCTTTGGAGGAATGTCTATTCAAGTCCTTTGTCCATTTTTGAATTGGATTGGTTTGCTGTTGTTCTGTTGTAGGGGAACTCCATATATTCCAGAAATTAATGCTTTATCAGATATATATAATTTCCAAATATTTTCTCCTATTCTGTAGGTCCCCTTTTTATCCTGCTGATAGTATCCTCTGATATACAAAAGTTTTTAATATCAATGTCCAATTTATTTTTTCTTTTGTTGCTGTGTTTTTACTGTCATATCCAAAAATTCATTGCCAAACCCAATGTCGTGGAGATTTTCCTCTATGTTTTCTAATAAGAGTTTTATAGTTTTAGTACCTACATTTAGAACTTTCATCCACTTTAAGTTATTTTTTGTATACGGTAAGAATCCACTTTCATCCTTCTGCATGTGGATATTGTTTTCTCAGCACTGTTTGTTTAAAAGACTGTCCTTTTAATTGAATGGTCTTGTCACCCTTGCTGAAAATCAGTTGATCCTATATGTGAGGTCTTATTTCTATTCCATTGGTCTGTCTGTCTTTAGGCTAGTACCACACTAACCTAAAGACATTAGTCTGATCACTGTAACTTTGCGGTACATTTTGAAATCAGGAAGTCCTTCAACTTTGTTCTTTTTCACGATTGCTTTGTTCTTATTTTTTCAAGACTTTTTTGGCTAGTCAGAGTTTGTTGAATTCCATACCAATTTTAGAATTTAAAAAATATTTCTGCAAAGCAATGCCATTGGGATTTTAATGGGGAGTGCATTACATCTTTGGATTGCTTTGGGTAATACAGATATCTTAAAAATATTAAGTCTTCCAATCCACAAGCATAGGATATCCTTCTGTTTATTTATGTCTTCCTTATTTCTCTCAGCAATATTTTGTATTTTTCATTGTACAAGTCTTCCATCTCTTTGGTTAAGTTAATTCGTGTTTTATTCTATTTGATGTTATTGTAAATGGAGTTGTTTCCCTTTCTGAATTTTTCATTGTTAGTGTACAGAAACACAAGTGACTTTTGTATGCTGACTTTGTATCTTGCAACTTTGCTAAATTTGCTTATTGGTTCTAACAGTTTGTATAAGTGTGTAATCTTTAAGGCTTTCTACATAGAACATGCAAATGATCATTTTACTTCTTTCTTTCCAATTTGGATGTTTTTATTTCTTTCTCTTGCCTAATTGCTCTGAAAAAACTGTTATGATGTTATCAGTAGGTTTTTCATATATGGCCTTTATCATGTTGGAAAATTTCCTTTAGTTCCTGATTTGTCAAATATTCTTTTTAAATCACAAAGCAGTGTTGAATTTTGTCAAATGCCTTTTCTGCATCAATTGAGATGACTGTGTGATTTTATTTACTTTGTTCTGTTAATGTGGAGTATTACATTGATAGATTTTTGTATGTTGAATGATCCTCGAATTCCAGGAATAAATATCTTTTGTTCATGGCATATAATCATTTTAATATGCTGTTGAATTCAGTTTGCTAGTATTTTATTGAAGATGAAACTGACATTTTTGAAGAACACAGTGTCATTTTAAACAAATAGAATGTTTTTCATTTGGTCTTTGCTTTTTAAATTTTTATATTTCTTACTTCCTGTTTTTAAGGTATTATCTGTTGCATTTTAATTCATTTGCTCCTTCTAGTGTACTCTTCACTTCTAAAATATTTTTCTTTTATTTATAATATTTCCAGAGATATATTACCTAATTTTTGACTGTTCCTAATTCTGATTAATGTTATTTCATATATCAATTCCATAGTTGTTTAGCTTTTTAGTTATTTTATTTTTTAGGTTATAATTTTAATCTATTTTGTGGTAATGCTTTTCTAATGTGCATTAATTATTTTAGGGATATTATTTGGCTTCTTGATCTGTTATCTGATGTTGACTTTAAGATCTGATCCTTCCTTTCCTCATTTACACTTGAAATTAGTTTTCCTTGATTTTTAGAAATAGTTGTTATTCAAGATAGTTTCTCTAACCTCATGGCTCTAGAGCTCTCTCTTTTGTTTAATTTGTGCAATATTCAAAAAATTTGGAAGCTTATTTTCTGGAAATACATTTTCCCTTACTTTTATCTGGACCTTCCCTTTCCTTTAGTGCTCTTGTCTCTGTGCTGCTCAAATGGGCGTCTCCTTGCTACAGTTTCTCCTCATTTGAACTCTTTGCCCTCAAAGTAAGTTTTGATGAGTTAGTTTGGGAGTTCATAGAGCCCAGACTTCTCTGGTCCTTTCAGACTTTACTGGAAACTCCTTTAACTCACTCATTATTAGAGGGTGTAAAACTTCTCTCAGTTTCAGATAAAATTTCCAATGAGTACTTTTTGGATATTTTAGCATTCTCAAGTTCATCGGATGCCCCTTGTTTTTCTCTGGTTCCTCCTGCAAAGGTACTGATGAAGTGCAGTTCTTATTGGTGTCAGCGGTTACTCCTCGTACACTTATATTTTACAGTCTATGGAAATATACTGTCACCTATTTTTTGTTTGTTTGTTTGAGATGGAATCTTGCTCTGTTGCCAGGCTAGAGAGAAGTGGTGTGATCTCAGCTCACTGCAACCTCTGCCTCCTGGGTTCAAGCGATTCCCCTGCCTTAGCCTCTGGAGTAGCTGGGATTACAGTTGCGTGCCACGATGCTGGGCTGATTTTTTGCATTTTAATAGAGATGAGGTTTCACCACCTTGGCCAGGATGGTCTCGATCTCTTGACCTCGTGATATGCCCGCCTCGGCCTCCCAAAGTGCTGGGATTACAGGCATGAGCCACCACACCCAGCCACTATCACCTATTTTTAAGGATGATCTCCATGGGTATTTGGCTTTGTTATCCTATTTACTCTGTTTCTCTTTATAGGCTGATTTAAGGAGATTCAAAATATTATGCCACTTCTGCTGTCATCTTCCTAGAATTCACCAAAAACGAACTCTTGGTTCTGACTGCCTTTCCTGTACTCAACATGCTCCTTCCTCAAGCCCACTTCGTCTCAGTCATGCCACCACCATCTACCACAGTATGAAAACCTGAAATCTGGGAGTCATTCATGATGCCCCGTTTTTTCTCATTTGTAACATTTAAACTGTCAAACTTCTTGACTTCCTATCTCCTACACTGGAACCATACTGCTGTTGGAGGACATTTGCTGATGGAATATGTTTGCCGTTCTCACATTTGAGCAATGTCCGGCATTATGCCTCTATCTTCCAGAGTAGAAGCTAGAGATTCAGTTTCCCCAATATCTTGTGATATATTATCTTCCTATCAGATGCACCCATTTGAGACTGCAGTTCATAAGACAGCTATGTGATAAGGCAAGAATCCACTTCTGACAAGAGTAGCAGTGGAAGGTTTCAGCTTCAAGGAACAATAGTTGAATAATTTAAAGCATCTGGTTCTTAGTTCTTAGGGTAACTGATGTAAGCGAAGGTGCAGGGGACACAGCAGCAGTGGGTCTTCAGTGGGGCCATTTCCTGGTTAGAGTTGAGCATATTCTCTAGTTGGATAGCCTCAAACAATCACTTTCTGGCCTTTCCAGAAATTCTAAGAACTACCTAATACCCATAAAATATTGCTTTCCTACTTACATTAACTCGAGAGGATTTCAATATTTGCTACTATGGATGCAATGATATACCACTGCTCTTTTTTCAGTTCCTCTGATGCACCAACCACAGCCTCATGCCCTCTGAAGATAATCCCTCCATCTCTGCAACTGTCCTCTCAACTACCATTTCCACTCTTTTCTGAAAATAGGAAGAAGAGAACATTTCAGTTTCTTTTTAACTTCACTTTAATTGCTGCGTACTGTTTTTCACAGCAAAGACTTCTGCACTACAGAAAAACTAACTATAAAATGACCTTCTTTCCCTCCAAAGAGCTCAGCCCACTTTTCCACACCCGAATTCCTATGATTTATATGGTCCTATTAATTGTAAAAATCTTAGAAAGGGTGGGGCTTTCTACATTTGATGTGTATTTAGTTATTTTTTTTTTTTATGGAGCTTGTACTTCCATAGGTTTTATTTTGCCCTCATTAAAACAGCTTCGTCATCTCTTAAAATCTAACATAGCTATATTTCACCTCTGTGTTCTGTGTTCAGGACTCAAAGATAAAATATGAAGCCATTTTGAAAGTAAAAGATATGGGGGAGAATATAGAAACTTGTTAAAACCAATACTTTGCCAGGAGAAGTCACGAGGAAAATCTAAGTTATAAAATTTTTGAAAACTTCAAACAAATCCCAGAAATGATGAAGTTTGACCTAGGAAGAAAAAACAATCTGGGAATTCTACTGTTTCTGACATTTGACCAATTTCTTTGGAAAAATGATTGAATGGCTGCTGATACACTTGAAGATGAACACTTGATATATTACTGCTAAATACTAGAGAGATCCTGAGAAGAAAGTCTGAGGAACTTAGACACTGAACATTTAGGAACAGTAGATACTTGAAACTCAATACAGGGCTGAATTATACCAATAGAATCCACAAGCTGCCCGACCACTTATGGAATCAACTGTACCCCTCAGTCCTTAGGGAAAAATATGACATCAAATCTGTTACTACCGTATTTTTATAATCTCCAGAAAGAATTTCCACCCTCAACAGTAATTCTTGTACTAACAAATGCCTGTGTTCCTTTTCTTTCCTGCCTTTAATAGTATAGGGGTCAAGGTTTTTTTTCACTGCTTAACTTGATACAGATTTGTATTTAAATACATGTTTTAAATGTCACTGCTGGCCTCACTAATTTCATCACATTTTTTTTCTCAAAGAATTTATTTTGCTTATGGGTAAGTGAATTTGGAGAATGAGTAGTTGCCTTATTTGCCTTCTATTTTGCACATTTTCCCAGACATGTCAATATTACTTAGCACCACATATGCTTAAAACTCCTAATATTTATAAACAATTTCAAAAACAATTTGCTTACATTTCTTTAGACATTTTATAAATATGGTATTCATCTGAAATGTTTATCTTCACAGTATATTACAAACAAAATGGTGCTACAAATGCCCTGTTACTATTGAAATATACATTCATTTACTTTGGGAAGATTATTAAAAATAATATTTTTAAAACTAAAATAAAATCAAACTTTACTTGGTAGTGAAAATAAATGCCTTGCTAAAGGAAATCCAGCACAGCACAACATGAACTTCTGCCTACATAGATTGGGACCCTGGTATCTAGAAAAAAAGGTCCAGATAATATGAAGAGAATATTTTGTTATCCACTGATATCATTATATCAATATAACGTAGTCACTTAAAACTGGCTTGAGAGATCAGTGGAAGCCTCAGAGTTTAATGTTGCTAGACAATTTCCTTTTTTTCCTCTTTTTGAGTCCAAATCTGTAACACGTTAATTCAATTCAACAAACCTCCAGCATGGAGAAATGGAAAAACCTCCTCATCTCTACACAGGTGTAGATAAAGGAAATTGCATCATCTGTGGTGCAGGCACAGAGAAAAACTTGCAGAATATGATGGATTGAAAATATTGGGACTGAGAACCCAGACACTGTGCATGGGTGACTGTTCTAAGTGAACCACTAGCATGGAGTTTTGCCAATAACCTGCCATGCCTACGCCTGTGGCTTGTTGAGTGGCTTTACAAGAAGCAGCAATTGTTTTTGGGTGACGGTGGACTCTTCCAATAGGGAAGATAACAAGTTTCTGGGATCCCTAGCAGATGTTTCACCCTTGCAGGCTGCTGACCAGTTGTCACCCCCTTGGTCTGTTCCATGATGAAACAAACCCCCTTGGTCTCTTTCCATGATGAAACAGACCCCCTTGGTCTCTTTCCATGTTCTTTCTGAAAGAACAACATTCAGATGTTTACTGGTCTATGCTGTTTTTATCCCTTTTGAGGCTTTATAAAGCCAGAATGCAATACCTACTGGTATCTGTGAGTTTTACTTCTGCCATCCTCCAACTCTATCCCATTCTTCACAGACACAGGCCTAGGGTTTCATGAGTGACAGCCCAAAGTGTTTGAACTTCATTATGTAGAGAGTACAAAATATTTAAATCTTTGTGGAACACGAAAACAAAGACAATGCTTCCAGAAGGTTAATAGGAGAGCAGGATACAGTCAGATGGAAGCAGGGAGAACACTGGGAGTGGGGGAACCATTTATGATTAATCAGAATAAATCAGGTGTGAGGTGATGTGAAAGTGGAGGTCAGTGGGATCCGATCCTTACCACTTCAAGAGGAAGAGCAAATTTATTTTTTTCTCTCTTGGAAAGTTCCTTTAGAGGGGTAGCAGAGCAGGTCTGTCTGCAAAGTAAGCCTTGGGCAAGTGGATATGTAAATGGAAATATTCATAACTCTGCAGAGACCAAAGGTGTAATGACTGGCCTGGCTCTAGCTGCTGCTTCTCTCTTGTCCATATCCCAAACAGTACACTTAGTACTCTTACAGAATCTCTGAATAATCCTGATTCGAAGCACAGTGTGATAAGAAGCCTGCCTTCACTCAGCATCAAGACCTTGAGTCTGCTCCTCCTGTTGCCAGCATGTCACTCCACTGCCCAGGGCCTGGTTGGTTACACCCTATCCTGTCCATGGACACTTTTCTGTGGTTCCTTGGTAATGGTTTTTCTGTCTGTGGTACTCTAGGACTCAGCGGTTGCCTTCTGTGATCAAGATCTCCAGTTCCTCTGGTAGCTACCTTCACCATCTTCTGTTACCAACCACTGGCATGGAGTTCTGCCAACCATCTGCCAGGCCTACCCCTACTTGGATCTATTTATACCACAAGTCTTGGTTTCTGTTCACTTCAGTTATGGTACTCACACCTTACCTGTCCTGTCTTCATTTTGGGTGTAACACACTCTTCATACTCCCACATGCCAACTGTAGCTGTTGTCACTGAAAACCACCCCCAGTGAGCCCTGCCTCCCTCTCCTAATGCTCTTCTCTAGTGCCCTCCCTCCCATATTGAAGCTGGATGACCTTGTGACTTGCCAGTAGAATGGGGCAGAAATGATGCTGACAGTTCTGAACCTAAGCATTAAAAAGGACTAGCAGCTTCTGCTCCTGTGTTCTTAGAAGCTAGTTACCATGTGAGAAGTCCAAGTATGCCGCTGAAGAATAGGCCCCATGGAGAGCCTTGGAGGATGAGCTCTGTGGAGAGCGAAGCCATGTGGTGGAGCACTGAGGCACCAGACAAGTGAGGAAAGAGCTCATCTGGGACATCCCAGTACAGTCAAGCCTCCAAATGACTCCAGCCCCTGCCGTCATGTGACTGCAACCACATGAGAGACCCCAGGTAAGGCCAGCAGGAAAACCACCTATCTGATCACAGTCAACTTATGAAATTATAAAGAACAGTAATATATTATTGTTTTACAGTGATATGTTATGCAGATGCAAATACGAAATCAAACTCCTGAACAACAGATTCTTGACTGACAGTTTTTTTTGTCAGAACTGCTAAGAGTAACAGCCAACATTTATGGAAGACTAAATTCTAGGAATTGTTTCAGGTGCTTTGCATGTATGAGGTAATTTGATCTGCAACAACAACACTATGAGATATACACTGTTACTACCCTGCATTTTACAAATGGGGGAAACCAAGGCTTAGAAAGGTGACTTACCTTGCCCAAGATTACAGAATGGATAAGAATCTGAATTTAAAGCCAGGTAACCTGGCTTCTAAGCCTTCACCTCTATTGTCTCCTGATCTCAGCATTTGTCAAATTGACCATCTTCTACTATCACAAGTATCAAGAATTACATTGGGTATCTATAGAACATTATGGGACATATCCACGAATCAGATAAAGTGATGACTCTTCTTTGGGTTTTTACCAGGATATGGAATCACATGTATCATAATGGTATAATTTAAGAAGTGCTGGAAGGTCCCCTGGACCCCCAAAATGTTTCCACTGAGAAGTCGGCTGCTAGATGTATTGGCGCTCCTTTGTATGTTGTTTTTTCCCTCTTGCTGCTTTTAGGATCTTTTCTTTATACCTGACCTTTGGAAGTTGGATTATTAAATACCTTGAGGTAATCTTCTTTGGGTCAAATCTGCTTGGTGATGTATAACCTTCTTGTACTTGGGATATTGATATATTTCTCTAGGTTTGGGAAGTTCTCTGTTACTTTTATTTTTGAATAAACTTTCTACCCTTGTCTCTTTTTTCTACCTCCTCTTTAAGGCAGTACCTCTTAGATTTGCCCTTTTGAGGCTATTTTCTACATCTTGTGGATGTGTTTCATTGTTATTCTTTTTTCTTTTGTCTCCTCTACGCATTTTTAAATAGCCTGTCTTCAAGCTCACTAATTATTCTGCTTGATCAATTCTGCTATTAAGAGACTCTGATGAATTCTTTAGTGTATTAATTGCATTTTTCACTTCCAGAATTTTTGCTTGATTCTTTTTAATTATTTCAATCTCTTTGTTATATTTATCTGATAGAATTCTCAATTCCTTCTCTGTGTTATCTTGAATTTCATCGAACTTCCTCAAAACAGGTATTTGGAGTTCTCTGTCTGAAAGGTCACATACCTCTGTCTCTTTGAGATTGGTTTCTGGTGGGTTATTTAGTTTGTTTGGTGAGGCCATGTTTTCCTGGATGGTCTTGATGCTTGTGAATATTCATCAGTTTCTGACCATTGAAGAGTTAGGTATTTATTTGTCTTTGCAGTCTGGGCTTCTTTGTACCTGTCCTTCTTGGTAAGGCTTTCCAGGTATTTGAAGAGACTTGAATATTGTGATCTAAGATTTTGCTCACTGAAGCTATATCTGCATTAAGAGGCACCCCAAGCCAGTAAGGCTGTGACTCTTGCAGACTTGTAAAGATACTACCTTGGTGGTCTTGGGTGAGATCCAGAAAATTGCCTGGATTACCAGGCAGAGATTCTTGTTCTCTTCCCTTACTGTCCTCCAAACAAATGGTGCCTCTCTTTGTGCTGAGCAACCTGAAGATGCAGGAGGGTGTCACAAGCACCCCTATGGCCACCACCACTGGGACTGTGCTGGGTCATCCTGAAACCAGCATAGCACTGGGTCTTGCTCAAGGACCAGGATGGCCACTGCTTGCCTACCACCTAGGTTTACTCAATGGCCAAAGGTTCTACAATCAAGAGGTGGCAAATCCAGCCAGGCTTGTGTCATTCCCTTCAGAGCAGTGAATTTTTCTGGGCCCGAGGTAGGTGCAGAAGTACCATCTGGGAGCCAGGGTCTAGAGTTCAGAACCTTACATGTATACCCAGTGCTCTATTCTACTATGGCTCAAGTGGCACCCAAGCTGCAAAACAAAGTCCTTCTCACTCTTCCCTCCCCTTTTCTTTCTTTCTTTTCTTTTTTCTTTTTTTTTTTTTTTAAGGGAGTCTTGCTCCATCGCCCAGGCTGGAGTGCAGTGATGCGACCTCAGCTCACTGCAACCTTCATTCCAGTTAGGCATAGTTGAAGCAATTCTCCTATCTCAGCCTCCTGAGTAGCTGGGACTACAGGCATCTGCCACCACACTCGGCTAATTTTTGCGTTTTTAGTACAGATGGGGTTTCACCTTGTTTGTCAGGCTAGTCTCGAACTCCTGACCTCAGCTGATCCACCCACCTCGGCCTCCCAAAGTGCTGGGATAACAGGCGTGAGCCACACTGCACCCTTTTTGTAGTGTTTTATCCCTCACCCGCCTCCCACCTTTTCCCTGAGTCCCCAAAGTCCGTTGTGTCATTCTGAGTCCTTTGCATCCTCAGCTTACCTCCCACTCACGGCTGAGAACATATGGTGTTTGGTTTTCCATTCCTGAGTTACTTCACTTAAAATAATGGTCTCCAATTCCATCCAGGTTGCTGCAAATGCCATTAATTCATTCCTTTTTATGGCTGAGTAGTATTCATACATATATATGGATACTACTATACATCTATCTGTCATGATATATATATATATATATATATACATCACCGTTTATCCACTTGTTGATTGGTGGGCATTTGGGTTGGTTCCACTTTTTTGCAATTGCAAATTGTGCTGCTATACACATGCGTGTGCAAGTATCTTTCTCATATAATTACTTATTTTCCTCTGGGTAGATACCTAGTAGTGGGAATGCTGGATCAAATGGTAGTTCCACTTTTAGTTCCTTCAGGAATCTCCACACTATTTTCCATAGTGGTTGTACTAGTTTACATTTCCACCAGCAGTGTAGAAGTGTTCCCTGTTCACCACATCCATGCCAACATCTGCTATTTTTTGACTTTTTGATTATGGCCCTTCTTGCAGGAGTAAGGTGGTATCCCATTGTGGTTTTGATTTGCATTTCCCTGATCATTAGTGATGCTGAGCATTTTTATATATTTGTTGGCCATTTGTATATCTTCTTTTTAGAACTGTCTATTCATGTCCTTAGCCTACTTTTTGATGGGATTGTTTGTTTTTTTCCTCACTAATTTGTTTGAGTTTATTGTAGATTCTGGATTAGTCCTTTGTCAGATGTATAGATTGTGAAAACTTTTCCCACTTCGTGGGTTGTCTGTTTACTCCGTCGACTGTTTCTTTGCTGTGCAAAAGCTCTTTAGTTTAATTAAGTCCCAAAAATTTATCTTTGTTTTTATTGCATTTGCTTTTGAGCTCTTGGTCATGAAATCCTCGCCTAAGCCAATGTCTAGAAGGGCTTTTCCAATGTTATCTTCTAGAATTTTTATACTTTCAGGTCTTATATTTAAGTCCTTAATCCATCTTGAGTTTATTTTTGTACAAGGTGAGAGGTGAGGATCCAGTTTCATTCTCCTACATGTGGCTAATCAATTATTTCTGCACCATTTGTTTTGAAAAGGGTGTCTTTCCCCATTTTACGTTTTTGTTTGCTTTGTCAAAGATCAGTTGGCTGTAAGTATTTGGGTTTATTTTTGTGTTCTCTATTCTGTTCCATTGATCTATGTGCCTATTTTTATACCAGTACCATGCTGTTTTGGTGACTATGGTCTTATAATATAGTTTGAAATCAGGTAATGCTATGCCTCCAGATTTGTTCTTTTTGCTTAGTCTTGCTTTGGCTATGTGGGCTCTTTTTTGGTTCCATATGAATTTTAGAATTGTTTTTTCATATTCTGTGAAGAAATGATGGTATTTTGATGGGGATTGCATTGAATTTGTAGATTGCTTTTGGTAGTATGGTCATTTTCACAATATTGATTCTTCTCATCCATGAGCATGGAATGTGTTTGCATTTGTTTGTGTTGTCTATGATTTCTTTCAGGAGTGTTTTGTAGTTTTCCTTGTAGAGGTCTTTCACCTCCTTGGTTAGGTATATTCCTAAGTAATTTTTTTTTTTTTGCAACTATTGTAAGAGGGGTTGAGTTCTTGATTTGATTCTCAGCTTGGTCACTGTTGGTGTATAGAAGAGCAACTGATTTGTGTACATTAATTTTGCATCTGGAAACTTTGCTGAATTTTTCTTAGCAGTTCTAGGAGCTTTCTGGAGGAGTCTTTAGGGTTTTCTAGGTAAACAATCATATCATCAGCAAACAGCAGCAGTTTGACTCTCTCTTTACTGATTTGGATGCCGTTTATTTTTTTCTCTTGTCTGATTGCTCTGGCTAGGACTTCCAGTACTACCTTGAAGAGGAGTGGTAAGAGTGGACATCTTTGTCTTGTTCTAGTTCTCAGAGGGAATGCTTTCAACTTTTCCCCTTTCAGTACTGTGTTCGCTGTGGGTTTGTCATAGATGGCTTTTATTATATTGAGGTATGTCCTTTGTATATTGACTTTGCTGAGAGTTTTAATTATAAAGAGATGTTGGATTTTGTCAAATGCTTTTTCTGCATCAATTGAGATGATCATGTGATTTTTGTTTTCAATTCTGTTTATGTGGTGTATCACATTTATTGATTTGCATATGTTAAACCATCCCTGCATCCCTGATATGAAACCCACTTGATCATGGTGGATTATCTTTTTGATATGTTGTTGGATTTGGTTAGCTAGTATTTTGTTAAGGATTTTAGCATCTATTTTCATCAGAGATATTGGACTGTAGTTTTCTTTTTTGGTTATGTTTTTTCCTGGTTTTGGTATTTAGGTGATACTTGCTTCATAGAATGATTAAGGGTAGGTACCCTCTTTCTCTGTCTTATGGAATAGTGTCAATAGGCTTCATACCAATTCTTCTTTAAATGTCTGGTAGAATTCTGCTGTGAATCCATCTGGTTCTGGACTCTTTTTTGTTGGTAACTTTTTAAATTATCATTTCAATCTCACTGCTTGTTATTGCTCTGTTCAGGGTATCTAATTCTTCCTGATTTAAGCTGAGAGGGTGGTATCTTTCCAGTAATTTATCCATCTCTTCTAGGTTTTCTAGTTTATGCACATAAAGGTCTTCATAGTAGCCTTGACTAATCTTTTGTATTTCTGTGGTGTCAGTTGTAATAGCTCCCATTTCATTTCTTATTGAGCTTATTTGGATTTTCTGTCTTCTTTTCTTGGTTAATCTTGCTAGTGGTCTATCAATTTTATTTACCTTTTCAAAGAACCAGCTTTTTGTTTCATTTATCTTTTGTATTTTTTTTTTCAATGTCATTTAGTCCTGCTCTGATCTTGGTTATTTCCTTTCTGCTGCTGAGTTTGGGTTTGGTTTGTTCTTGTTTCTCTAGTTCCTTGAGGTGTGACCTTTGATTGTCTGTTTGTGCTCTTTCCTCCTTTGTGATGTAGGTGTTTAGGGCTATGAACTTTCCTGTTAGCACTGCCTTTGGTGTGCCCCGGAGGTTTTGATAGGTTGTGTTGCTATTGTTGTTCAGTATAAAGAATTTTTTAATTTCCATCTTGATTTCATTGTTGACCCCATGATCATTCAAGAGCAAGTTATTTAATTTCCGTGTATTTGCATGGTTTTGAAGGTTCCTTTTGCAGTTGATTTCTAGTTTCATTCCACTGTGGTCTGAGAGGGTGCTTGATATAATTTCAATTTTCTTGAATTTATTGAGGCTTATCTTGTGGCCTATCATATGGTCTATCTTGGAGAAAGTTTCATACACTGTTGAGTAGAATGTATATTCTGTGGTTGTTGGATGGAATGTCCTGTATACATCTGTTAAGTCTATTTGTTTCAGGGTATAGTTTAAATCCATTGTTTCTTTGTTGACTTTCTGTCTTGATGACCTATCTAGTGCTATCCATGGAGTATTGGAGTCCCCCACTATTATTGTGTTGCTGTGTATCTCATTTCTTAGGTCTATTATCACTTGTTTTATAAATTTGGGAGCTCCAGTGTTAGGTGCATATATGTCTAGGATTGTGATATTTTCCTGTTGGACAAGGACTTTTATCATTATATAATGTCCCTCTTTGTCTCTCTGAATGCTGTTGCTTTAAAGTTTGTTTTGTCTGATGTAAGAATAGCTACTCCTGCTTGTTTTGGTGTTCATTTGCATGAAATGCGTTTTTCCACACCTTCACCTTAAGTTTATGCAAGTCCTTATGTTTTAGGTGAGTCTCTTGAAGGCAACAGATAGTTGGTTGATGAATTCTTATCCATTCTGCAATTCTGTATCTTTTAAGGGGAGCACTTAGGCTATTTACATTCAAGGTTAGTATTCAGTTCCATTCATCATGCTATTTGTTGCCTGTATAACTGTTTTTTGTTTTTGTTTTTTAAATTATATTTTTGTTTTATGGGTCCTGTGAGATTCATGCTTTAAAGAGGTTCTATTTTGATCTGCTTTCAGGATTTGTTTCAAGATTTAGAGCTCCTTTTAGCAGTTCTTGTAGTGGTGGCTTGGTAGTGGCAAATTCTCTCAGCATTTCTTTGTGTGAAAAAGACTATCTTTCCTTCTTATATGAAGCTTAGTTTTGCCGGATACAAAATTCTTGGCTGATAACTGTTTTGAAGAGGCTGAAGATAGGGCCCCAATCCCTTCTAGCTTGTAGGGTTTCTGCAAGACATCTGCTGTTAATCTGATAGGTTTTCCTTTACAGGTTACTTGGTGCTTCTGTTTCACAACTCTTAAGATTCTTTCCTTCACCTTAACTTTAGATAACCTGATGACTATGCCTAGGTGATCTTTTTGCGATGAATTTCCCAGGTGTTCTTTGTACTTCTTGTATTTGGTTGTCTAGGTCTCTCACAAGGCCAGGGAAATTTTCCCCGATGATTCTCCCAAATATGGTTTCCATACTTTTAGAATTCTCTTCTTCCTCAGGAGCACCAACTATTCTTAAGTTTGGTCATTTAACATAATCCCAGACTTCTTGGAGGCTTTGTTCATATTTTCTTATTCTTTTTTCTTTGTCTTTGTTGGATTGGGTTAATTCGAAGACCTTGTCTTTGAGCTCTGAAGTTCTTTCTTCTACTTGTTCAGTTCTATTGCTGAGACTTGCCAGAGCGTTTTGCATTTCTGTGTGTCCATTGTTTCCTGAAGTTTTGATTGTTTTTTATTTATACTATATATTTCCTTGAATATTTCTTCCTTCACTTCTTGGATCATTTTTTGGATTTCCTTACACTGGGCTTTGTCTTTCTCTGGTGCCTTTCTGATTAGCTTAATAACTAACCTCCTGAATTCTTCTTCAGGTAAATCAGGGATTTCTTCTTGGTTTGGGCCCATTGCTGGTGAGCTAGTATAATTTTTTGGCAAGTGGTAAAGAGCCTTATTTTGTCATATTACCAGAGTTGGTTTTCTGGTTCTTTCTCATTTGAGTAGGCTCTGTCAGAGGGAAGGCCTAGGGCTGAAGGCTGTTGTTCAGATTATTTTGTCCCATGGGGTGTTGCCTTGATATAGTACTCTCCCCTTTTTCCTATTGATGTGGCTTCCTGAGCACCAAGCTGTAGTGATTGTTATCTCTCTTTTGGATCTAGCCATCTAGTAAGTCTACCACTACCTGGCTGGTACTGGGGGTTGTCTGCTGAGTCCTGTGATGTGAACTGCCTGGGTCTCTCAGCCGTGGATACCAGCACCTTGTTATATATAAAGTTTTGGTGCTGCAAAAGAAATAGCACTCGAATATAAAATTTTCTTTTCAATTCTCAGCAAGGCAAGGTACTTCTATAGAAGGGTGCGCCCTTACAGATGAAGCAATGGTGAGCACACACTTGGACAAGGGAGGGGAAAGGGTTCGTATCCCTGATGCAGGTGGCCCATGCTGCTGTGTCATTCCCCTATTGGCTAGGGTTAGACTGCACAGGCTAAACTAAATTCCGATTACCTAATTTAAAAAGAGTAAAGGTGCGGCGGGGTGGGGGGGGCGGCGGTGAGTGTTTTTGGCGGGAAAAATGGTTATGACAGAGCAGGTAATCAGAATGAGTCAGGGTGGAGCAGGTGATTGAAATAAGTCAGGGTGGAGCAGGTAATCAAAAAAGTTTGCTTTATGAGGAAGTTAAGTTTAAAAGTAGATGGTAAAGAATTGAACATACTGACATATTGATTCTTTGAAAAGAAATTTAGAACTCATATCTAACAACCTGTTCCAGTGGAGGTGGCAGAGGGGTGAAATGGACTCTGTGAGGGTTCTTGGCTTCAGTGGTTAAATGCACTATTTTTGTGCTGTTTGGCCTCTGGCCAGGATGTAGTGCTTTCCAGAGAGCATCAGCTGTGATAGTATGGGGAGGAACAGGTGGTGGGCAGGGCCTCAGAACTCCAAGAGTATATGACTTTTGTCTTCAGCTACCTGGGCTGAGAACTTGCCCCAGGCTACCTGCCTCCCAGCTGCAGAAGCAAATATGGCTTTCCTTCTTCCCCCACCTGTGGAGTCAGCACATCAGATTGACGGCCTCCCCCAAGTTCTGGCCAGGAGGCATCTCCCTTAGTTCAAATTGTTACAAAATTCAGCTGGAGATTTCCTTCTCCTTGTGGCGTTTTCCCAGCACCTTTGGCTATCCTTCCAAAGCGCTCCTGTGAGGCCAGGCAAAAACAGCTTGCCAGGGGACCCAGCGAGCTCCCAGGGCTTTTCCCACTGCTTCCTCTACCTCTGTATTTCACTCGGCTTTCTAAATTGACTCAGCTCCAGGTAAGGTCAAAATCTTCTCCCATAACCTAGGCCTTCAGTTTCCCCAGGAAGGAGGTGTGTTTTGGGGTGGACAGTCTCCCTTTCCCACTTCCAGTTTGGGCACTCAGAGTATTTGGGTTGTCTCCCGGACCCTGCAGGAGCAATCTGCTTTCTTCAGGGGGTCTGTGGGTCCTCTCAAGTTTCCTGATTTATTCCCGCAGCCGTTGTGGAGCAAAAATTCATGATGCAAGCCTCCACACACAGTTCTGTCAGAGATGGAGCTGCAATCTAGTCCTGCCTCCCATCCGCCATGATCCTCACATGTCTTTTCACATTTCTTATTCTTGTGTTTTAATTACTTCTGGTATAGCTTTGAGATTTCAAAGCGATTCTATGGCAGTTGCTTTCTAAGGCCCAATTCTAGTCACATTCTTGGGTCTAATTCTCCTGTTGACTGTGCCTCACACAAATATTGTTACTCGCTTATTCTGTGACTTTCTATCATGAGCTTATCTTCAATAAGGCTGGCTATTTTGTGAGAATCTTGTGTCACCTGGGTGTGTCTGCTTCCCCAGGTGGTTTTGCATTTATTATGCTAGAAGTACCAGGGGCATCTCTGTTCCATGACCCAATTTTCTGTATATCTTTTAAAATGGGAGTTCCTGAAACATAAATTCAAATTTTAAGCCAGACTCAGACATGGAGTTTGACTTTCTTAGGGAATTGTATGTTCTTTCCCATTGCCTTGTTAAACAGAGACAAACTAGATTCACTAGAATCTCCTGTGTAGGTGGGAAGATTTCTTCAGCTGGGTCTTAATTTCAATATCCACCTCACCTGACATGAGGCTTCATGTCTACATGAGCTTTAAACCTTAGCCTTCATGTTTGGTATCAGCTGTAAGCTCAGGTCACAAACCTGGCTTTAAGTTTTCTCTTTTTTTCTAGCATGTTTTGATTCTCTTCCCAAAATATTTCATGCAGGCTTTGTAGGTGTTCTTGATGCTTTGGGGTATAATAGCTCTCCTTCTTGCAGAACCCCCAGTAAACTTCTCATAATATCCTTCCACAACTGTCCTCCTTGCTAACTAGTCTCCCTTCCCTCTCAATATTTCCTTTCATTTTTTCTTATTATTTCCCTCCACTTCATGATAATTCATTTCTTTCTCTAGCAACATATTTTGATCCCACAGAGTCCCATGTATGCTATGACAACCTGAAAAGATAAATTACCTTATTAGTTGTTCTTTTGTTAATGAGACACCAGAGTGTTTATACCCAGGGTAATGCCTATTGGATTGATGCAGGAAAATTCCATTTTAAACTCACAGACTTCGATCCTGTAGAAATATTCCCTGGTGTGTCTACCTTCTTCTCTTCTCTCTAGTATTTTAGATTTAATCATTCTTTCTGATAGCCATTGATGTGTCAGTCATATCTTCTCACTGCATTCCTGAGTCTGATAAATTGCTTTAAAAAATAACTTCAGTCAGCTATGCTATCTTGAGCAAGAATGCCTGAACTGCCTGATTCAAAGATTTAGGACTTCTTGGCAGATACAGTCTTATATTGGAGATAAGAACATCAGGCTACACGGTCTCCCTGCTGGTAGCAATTACGACACTCAACTCCTTTGCTGTGACTCATCACTCACCACAGAACCTTGTTAAAGCCATTTAACTAGTCCTGTAGATCAGAGAAGCCCACATAGAAATAGCAACCTGCAGGCATGAGTATCAGCAATGAGTAAATTAATGAAATGAGTAAATTAGAATTTGGAATTAAAAAAACACAAAATAGATCTCACTAAGCCTTTACATTTTTATAATAGTGGAACTTACATAACATTTATCATTTTAACCCTTTTGCATGTACAATTCAGTAGCATTAAGTACATTCACGTTACTGTGCAACTATCACCATTATCCATCTTCAGAACTTTTTCATCATCCCAAAATGAAACTCTGTGCTCATAAAACAATGAATCCCACTTCCTCTTTTTCTCAGCCCCTGATAACTAGTATCCTACTTTCTTTCTCTGTGAATTTGTCTAAGTACCTCATATAAGTAAAATCGCACAGTATTTATCTGTATGTGTGTAGTATTTCATTTAGCATAATATCCTGAGGTTTATCCATGTTGTAGCATGTATCAAAATTTCACTGAGACTTTACTTTTTAATGAATTAAATTTTATACTTTTTTTGGAAAAGCTAATTTTTTATTAGCCACAAAACCGTAAAAAGTTTTATCTGCATAGATGCTGAGATCATCACTGACATCTCTCACTCATCAGTCATTTCAGTGCCACTGTCTTCCACAGCCTCTGCTCAGGCTTTGTCATATTTGAACTCTTCTTAGCCTTTTAACATAAGAAGATTTTGGAAGCACATGATCTTTCACATGAAAAGGCAATTTTTATTCTGAAATATGTAAGCGGCTTGACTTTTTAGGTAAAAATTTGAAGCCACTGACCTTCACAAGTAAGGGAACTGACTAATCTGACAAGCAAATCGTGTCTTTGGAGGCCTCATCTTATCTTTAATCTATCTCCCCCGATCACCCACCACCACTTTGGAAATTGTGAAATGTAGCCGGTCAAGTAGTGTCATCTACATCCAGGTGTTCTTGTTAGTGATCTTAATCTGAAAAAGAACCAGCACTTTTACACTTTTTAACAACTTCCCATTGCCTGGCCAATACAGTCCAATCTTCTTAACCTGACTTTTAGGACCCTACCTAATAGACTCCCAAAATACATTTCCAGATTCAGCCAACCAGGAATCTTCACCATTCTAGTCATATGTCCTGTATTTTCCTCATTTTTCTTAATGCTTTTCCTTTTAGTGACAACACCTCCCCTAGAACCTCTATCAAAATACCCTTAAGTAAAGCTCATTTTGAATATCCACCTTAGCCAAAAACCCTTTCAAACCCTCTTAGCTCCGTAGTATCATTTTCTTGGTTTAACCTCTCAAAACACTTGTATTTCTACCTCCTTTTTGGCGTCTATCAGATTATCCTTTGAGTCCTAGTCATTCACACATTTGTCTTAGTGCCTTGAACTTATTAGGTTGCAAATTGCTTAAAAGAGCTGGCTGCATCTTGTTCTCTCATAACACCTAGCCTTGTGACTTACAGAAAGTAGATTCTTAATAAATATATTTGTTCTGTCATTTGCTTGTTTACTTGGAGCGAGTTCATAGCATTGCAGCCTTAAACCAACTGTGGGACTGGCTCTTTAAGAGGTGAGTCCTCTGGGGTCCTAGTGGAAGGAAGAAGATAGCGCTGAAGGTAGGACCATGAAGTGTAGGAAACAGATCTGAGTAGAGGACTCATGGTCACTGCTGATCATTTACCTAGAGTAAGTGGAACCTGGGTGACATTTTATTTCATCTCCTCATTGGTTTTTGTTGGTTGGAATGCTGGTAGGAAATGTACAAACTTGATCTCAAATGAAAAAAGTTGATTTGGATATGAAAAGCATCTAGATTTTTAAAGATCCATCTTCCTGTTTTAACAAGGAATGGGCAAAATCCAATGACTCAGATAATGTCTGTAACCCTGGAACATCCACAGTGCTCCACAGTGTTAACAATTAAGCTACAATAGATGGAATAGCTTTTCCAAGAAATATTAGAAATTTAGAAAAATAGACACAACCTTAAATTACTATTTTTTGGTAGGGTAATTCTAGGCCAGTCCTGTGCAAAATATACTGGTCTAGGTTATTTGCCTAATGAATTTCTAAACTACTTTATACTAATAAAAATAATATTTAAATCAGGCTTAATGCTTCAAGGGGGAAAAGTGGTTTAATAGCTTTTGTTCTCAAGTGAAAACTGCTATGCTCAGTTTTTTAGAAAAACGAATGTTACATTGATTCTAGATTGAATGACTTCTGTTTGGGAGGAGTGAAAAAACAAATCAGAAATTGAGAAAATCATTGAGAAGTGAATAATGAAGCAGATTGCAAACGGTAAGTTTTTCCAGTTATTCATTTTAGGAGACAGTGGTTTGCAGAGTCACTGGCTATAGTTTTAGGATCATTAAAAGATGGAGAAAGTCCTGGAGGACTGGGAAAGAAAAGACATGTATAATTCATTTATTTTTAAAAGGAACAAAGGGAGATCTTAACAATTAAAGATTAATTTACATAGCTCCAACCCTGAGGTGAAGATTGTTGATCAAATCCTCAAAAAAAAAAAAAATCTATTTATGGTATAGACATCTAGAGGCACACAGGATCCTGGAGAGGAACAGTGTGGCTTTATGGAACTCAGTATGTATCAGACAATTTTAATTTCCTTCCATGACGGGATGACAGGACTTGTAGCTTGGAGGCAAACAATAGAGGCCATTAATCTGTCTTTTACTCAAATTTTCAATTCTATCATACATGTGATGCCCAGCAGCCAGCCAGGAAAATAAGTTGAGCACCATGTTTCTCAAGCTGCAGGCCCTGGAGAGTTCGTGAGAATCTCTAAATAAAAGAATGCATTCTTGTACAGAAGATTATATTTTTAAAAGTATTTTACCAGTTAAAAAAAGAATTAGCTTCTGTTTTGCAATTTTAAAAAATGTATAATTGAAAGATCTTCATATAGAATGACTTCAGTTCCTTAAGTCAGTGATTTTCAAAATGGTTTAGGTCCCCAGATGTATTTTGGAGGTTGTATTACTGAGTCTCAGCAGGAACCAGATGGCATAATTAAACAGGGAACTGAGAGAACTTACTGAAGGGACTGTTTACAAGGGGTGGGCAGGATTTAGGGAGCAACAAGGGATGATGCGGCTGGAAACAACTGTTACCAGCTGTGATCCGAGAAGGGGGAAGTGGGGCAATTACCAGAACCCAGGGAGGACAGCAGTGTGGCAAGAGCCACCCACATGAGTTGTGGCCTTTGGTAGAGGACACAGGTGTCCTGCCACAACCTGGCCTGAGGAAGGTGCACAAACCCATGAAATTATATGCAGATTTGGGGGCATATGTATGAATGTGTGTTTTCCGGAAGATCAGGTTCATAGATTTTATCAAGGTTCTCCAAAATGAATCCCAAATGTTAAGAACTGTGTTTGTAAAAGGAATAAATAAAATTCAAACTGTTATATTCCTGAAGTTGATAGTTTACATCCCTTATGAAGCCTCTACAGGATGCAAACCACTAGATAACATTCTATAGCTGATAAAAATAAGTCAGAAACGTTATTTTGTGTACTTTGGATTACAGATTGAGTTTTTCTAAGCAATGATTAAACTTAACTGTTTCCTGTGCTGATGTTTGGGAATGAAAATGGAATACAAAAGCAAATTACATTGACTAATATATACATGTCGATCTGAAGACTTGTTCAGGTGATAACGTTTGGATAAAATTACCCTGAGAGGTAGTCAGCTATTTTTTGTTATTTATTTTTGTGATTTTGTTCATTTTTGTTTCATCTTTCACTGGAGTTTAGTTTTTTGTATGTTTTTGTATATAATTTTATACACACCAACAAATATGTGTGTGTACCTGTGTATATGTATGAATATATTTATGTACACATGTGGCCGGGTGCGGTGGCTCACGCCTGTAATCCCAGCACTTTGGGAGGCCAAGGTGGGTGAATCACTAGGTCAGGATATCGAGACCATCCTGGCTAACATGGTGAAACCCCATCTCTACCAAAAATACAAAAAATTTGCCGGGCGTGGTGACGGGCACCTGTAGTCCCAGCTACTCAGGAGGCTGAGGCAGGAGAATGGCATGAACCTGGGAGGTGGAGCTTGCAGTGAGCCAAGATTGCGCCACTGCACTCCAGCTTAGGCGACAGAGTGAGCCTCCATCTCAACAAAACAAAACAAAACAGAAACATATATACATGCATAGTAAGATTGAATGAGGTATATATTATTTTATTAATATATAATGTATAGTATATAATTATGTCATAATTATATGTAATTTTTAATATATCACCTGTTATATAAATTGTAAACGTGTGTGTGTGTGTGTGTGTGTGTGTGTAAAATCCTTTCAGCGTTACTATGTGCCAGGCACTGTGGAAGTTGCTGGGATATAAAATGAATAAGATACTGTTGCTAGCATCGAGGAGTGAGTCAAGTAAAAGAACTTGATCTTTATATAACTATTCCAGTGGAGACAAGGCCTAAAGAGTTTTAGAAGTTCAGCTGGAACAGCACGGGCCAGAGTCACAGACTGTCCACTCTTCTAAATTGGTAAATCTCAACTTAGGCTGCAAAATAAAAAATAGAGCTTCCCAGTCCCACTCCCAGAGATTCTTGTTCAATGGGTCCGAGGTGGACCTCTGCACAGCGTTTTCAAAAGGCTTCCCTGGTGATCCTAGTATGCACCCGTGTTGAGAACCTCAGGGCGGTGTCCTGGAGTGAACACACTGACCCCCAACTTGGGCTCATCCCCCAACTCCACACCCAGGCAGTCTGGGATCCACACTCATCTCTACACACTGTGGCCTCTTAGAATCAGGACTAGTTGTTCTTCTCCTGATCATTAGTTTGCATTTTTATTTTAGAGATGCTGTAAATTTGTTCTCTTTATGAGGCAACCGCTAGTTGGCCCCAAGCCAATTCAGGGCCCAAGTTCTGCTGAGGCACAGACTCTCTGGAATGCACAGGAGCACAAGCTTCAGACTTGTACCAGTTGATGCCCCTTCCCTTTGCTTTTCCTTTTCTTTCCCACTTAGTTCTAACTTATACTATCTTGACGTGCTATTATTCAACCTTATAAGCTGTCTCAGATTCTACTGGGGAAGAAGGAGGAATATATGCTTATAATGAATGAATGAAAAAAGGAAAAAAAATACAAAAAATGCACACAAACATACATAGAAATGACCAGAAGAGGGTTTTTGCAGGCCAATCTGCTTCTTGAAGAGTGTTCAAAGAGGGTAAGAGTGAATGAGTAGAGAAGCGTGTTGCAGGTGAAGTAAAAAGCCGGTGCCCAGACCGAGAATATGCATAGGTAAGCAGTCAGAAGATACCTGTAGAGGACAACACACGCTAAGAGTACAAAGGAAATGAAGACAGCTCAGGAACATGAAAAAAGGATAAATGTTCTCAACACAGCATCTGCATGAGAACGAATTCCTGTCTTCCCAGTGCAAATCTAGTTCTAAAGGAAGGAGGGAAGAAGTGATGACTTGAGGGAAAATTGAACTTGGAGACCTCCCCAAAGGAGGTGAATTTGGGGCTTGGTTTTGACAGAAGGGAAAGCCATGTGCATATGAGGAAACAAGAGGTTCTAGACACTGCCACAGAGGTACGCTGATGGTACAGAGGACTTTCCTCCCAACAGTGTGAGATGTAAGGGGAGGAACAGCCAGGGAGAGCTGTACTGACCAGGACTGAATAAGGAAAGTATGAGTCTTGCAAAGACTATGAAATTATAGTGAGAGTTTACAAGGGAAATGCTATGAAAAAGATTCATTCTTCACTTGACAAGTATTTATTGAGTGCCTAGCGTGTGTCTTGTATTGTTTTAGATGCTTGGAGCGATAGACACAAATAAAATACGTGCAGTCTTTGTTCTCCAGAACCTTATAGTCTAGACAGTAGGCATTAGTTAAATAATGACCCCAATCATGACACAGTTGCAAGCTGTGTACTTTGAAGAAACAGTCGAGGAGGCTGTGGAGGGGGCCTACGGGTGACCATGGGAGGAATCCGGTTTGAGGATTAGAAAGACTTTCTGAAGGAAGGGATCTTCCTTCAGTTGAGATTGAAACCATGAGCATGAGTTAAGTGAGGGCCCTTCAGGGAGAGTAGACAGCAAAAGGCTCTGAAATGGGAAGGGACGTTGGCACTAAGAGTTCCCATCATCCCATATAACACCATTGTATAAATCGGGAAAAGGCCCCTCTCAGTCAATGTGGCTCAGGGTGTTCTGAGATTCACCCTGTCCAGGCCACACAGCTAGCTGGACAGGGTGGATTTCAGTCCCACTTGTCCTCACAGCCAAGCACTCCCATTGGATGGATCTGTAGGCAGTCCTTCCCAAGGGACTGTGCCTTTGTGAATTTGTGCCCTGGGTAAGACTGAAGAACCAAGGATGATGTGCCTGGAGGGCAGACACAAGGGGAAGAAGTGGGCAAGGTGAGCTGGGCTACCAAGCTGGGTCCGGTCGGGAATGCCTACGCTGTGCAGAGGGCTTTGGTCTTCATTCTAAGACCAGTGTGAAGGCCTTGAAGCAGGAAAACAACCCAATCAAACTTCAGGAATGGAGGCAGGCTGATCAGGAGCAAGGCTTCCTCAGTGATCTGGAGGAGAGATCATGGTGACCTGGACTAGGTTGGGTGCCAAAAAGATGGAAGGAAATGAACAGACTGGGGAAATATTTAGGAGGATCAATTAACACGACTTAGTGATTGGCTGTGAGAATTAAGGAGAAAGAATCATCACAGGGATTTCCCAGGTTTCTAGCTTGTGCAAGCGATATGGTTTACTGAGCTAGGAAATACCAGGGAGGAAGACACAGACACAAATGCACGCATGTGCACACCTGTGCACACGCACACCTCGCAGGAGTTGAGAAGATTAACTGTAATTATTTCATTCTTCTCCCTCTCATAGCCTCTCCTCCTCCCTGTATTAAAAAAAAAAAAAAAAAAAAAAAAATTGAGCAGGAGCAGACAGATAAAAGTTCAAACTGAAGGCTCTCTGAGGTGGCTTCCACTACATGGTCTAAAAAAATATGAAACAAAGTAAAAATCCCATCAGAAAATGATGGCAATACTATTCTAGCTTGCTTTTAGCTCTGATCTTTGAATTTGATGGTCAATTATTGGGATACCCTAAAAAACAGCACTTAAAGTGTCTCTAGTGCCAAAAAGAAGTTCACAAACCAATGTACCTCTTGGTGGATTGCTTATTGGTGACGATAAACACCTCTTGTTTATTGTTGTTGCTTAAAAGAGAAAGCCATTCCCCACACAGGAGCAGGCCAGTTCAGACTCAACCAGCCAGGACCTCTTTCCTGCTCCAAGCCTCCATTTGCTCACATGTGACAACGGCTCCAGGAACCAAATAATCTGTACTGTGTTGGAATTAAACTTTATTTGAGCCACAGCCATATAAATATATGTACACCACATTACATACTATACAAGTGTGCCAGTCATCCTCCACCATCCCGCATCCAGTCATTCCAACTCCCAAGTATGTCAAATTGAGAAGAACCCAAGATGCAATCAGTTCATAGACAGCATGTGCAGCCGGGAGGAGCACCATGGCTCCCAGAGGATCAAACGGGTAGGGCAATAGGCCGGTCTAGACAAGTCACACAAAAGGATTCCTTTAACATCTTGAACTCAAGTCTTAATTCAATTGCTACGAATTTCTCAGCCTATTTGGTTCACATTGAAATGGAATAAAAAATACAGCCTCCTCAAAACACATTTTTTACAAGAAAAAAGTGGCTAGAAGGCAATTTAGTCACTTGTGATTCTGAAGAAAAAGGAAGGCCTTTCTTTGCATTACTGAGAATTTTCAGTTGAAAGGCAAATGTAATCCAGAGTTGTTATATTCCAAGACAAAACACAAACAGGCATATGTCAATCTTCAATCCGATTCTGTGGTGCATTGAAATTGTGCAGGGGTAAAAAAGCAGTATGACCATATTTTCCTAATGATAACTTTTCCATATAGACCTACATTTCATTGACACTTTTTTCTGTAAATATTTTTAGCGTGGATAATCGGTTTCTGTCACTTGTCCAATACCTAGAAGTGCCTGACAATGTTCTAACATGAATTTCTGGATTGGTTTCAGAAACAGAGTGACTGGTAACTGTATCTGCAAATGGCTGGTCTATTTTGATGTGAGCTTAATTAATGCTGCATATGAAACTCCAAATGTCATAATCCAGGAGTTTTAAAATTTTAATTATTAGACTGATTTAGTTAACTTATTATAAAATGAAATTTGAATTTAATTTAGTGTATTAAATTCTTTTACAATAAATTCCTTTTTAAGAGGAAGGATTTCATAAAGTCTTTCCATTATGATTTTACCATGTGGATGAGAACTATATAAAAATGCCACAAATAAAATATGACTTTCACATTACAACTTGAGCTACAAACTTGCAGGGGAGGGTTGGGCTGCCCTGTTAGGACGTCTAGTCACAAAGTCCAAGCCGCCGTCTGATGAAGTTGGAGATTAGGAGCTGAGGCCGTTGCTGGTACTCCACAAGGACATCATGAGGCAAGTTGATCTGATCACAGTGAAGTCTGTCGAGAAGTGTCACACAGACCACAGCAGCTAGAAGAGCAATTAGCAAAACTGCTGGAATCAATGGGTTCATCTTCTCTATAGAAGCATTAGTCAAACACGCCAGCATCCATAGCACATGTACTTTGTGTATTCCTTTTTTGTAATGTAGACGCAACCTACTGAAACTTCTGGTCTTCAATATAACTCATATTTTTGTGGAATCCCACCAAACACTTTATTTAAATAAGTTAACTGAAATTGTTGCAAACACTCCTCCTTCCTCTTTTCCTCCACAGTTGACTAGATTAAGGCTCAGGAAAGCATCATATTCAAGATAAAGGAGAAAGCTTTGCAATCTGAGACATGCCATCTCCAGTTTTCTATCCTATTTCCAGTTCTTAGAGAAGGGTCTTCTTACTGGAGGATATAACTAGAGAACTAGCCATTATTCCCAAGGTGACATTTTACTCCTTGGTGCAATGGTTGAGTTTACCTGCTGCATTGAAGCCCTAGCTGAAGAGAAAAGTAAATACAGAAGAGATATAGAATGCTGACCTCAGGAAATACCAATAAAGGTGAATACTGGTCCTCATGAAATTTGAGAGAAAAAACATGATATGAAATGCTTAAATGTAAGCAGCAGCACCATGAAAGAGCAAATATATTAGCATTTGATTTCTAAAGAATGAGAATGAAATCTTATGATAAGAAACTGGAGAAAAAAGAACAAAAGTCTTTTTTAAAAATTGAAACTCATTTTTGAAAAGTTGTCACAAGGGCAATGTCTTTGGTTTCATCAGCGAGAAAAATTGAGTTCCATATGAATTCTTTATTGTCAGTTTCACATCAAATCTTTGATTTCAAGGAATGTGGTTACTCACATTGAAATCAGTGTTAGCCACTTTGAATTGCTAACAGTGTGATAATCTCCATCTGAATCTGCATCATTTTAAAAAGGATTTCGGTGCATATGTGATTTGATTAGATGTGTCTATATTAACAAACTTGGAAGGCATGGAGAGAGTTGGGCATGAGGGTAATGTTTATTTCTTTGACCTCTCTGCTACTTCAGACTTCTTTATAAGATCTAGATTTGGGAAGAAGTAGTATACTGTAATTATAAGAGTACATGCTATCTTACTTTATTTTTAAAAGACAAATAGTAACTGTATTATAGTATATATATATATTTACTATAGTAACTATAGTAACTGTATATAATTATGAGGTACAATGTGATGATTTCATATATGTGTACATTGTGAAATGGTTAAATTAGCCTAATTCACATATCTATCATCTCTTATATTTGCATTTTTGTGGTGAAAACAATTAAAATCTACTCTCTTAGAGATTTTTCAATATACATTATTACGAACTCTCGTCACTATGCTATGCAATAGAGCTCTCAAGCTTAATCCTCCTTGTAACTGAAATTTTGCACCCTTTGACCAGTTTCTCCCCATTCCCCATCCCCCTATACTCTGGTAACCACCATTCTACTCTCTATTTCTATGAGTTTGATTTTTCTAGATTCCACATATAAATAAAATCATATAGTATTTGTCTATCTGTGCCTGGCTTATTTCACTTAACAAAATGACCTCCAAATTCATCCATGTTGTTGCAAATGAGAGAGTTTCCTTCTTTTTAAAGGCTAAATACTATTCCATCATGTATATATACCACATTTTAAAAATCTATTCATCTGTTGATGGACACTTGGTTGATTCTGTATCTTGGCTATTGCGAATAATGCTGCAACAAACATGGGAGAACAGGTGTCGCTTTACAGCACACTGATACCAGTTCCTTCAGATATGTACTCAAGGTGGGATTGCTAGCTCATATGGGAATTCTTAGTTTTTTGAAGAACCATCATACTGTTTTTCATAATTGATGTACTAATTTACATTCCCATCAACAGTATTCAAGGGTTCTCTTTTCTCCACATCCTGCCAACACTTTTAATCTTTCGTCTTTTTTGATTATGGCCCTTCTAGCAGGTGTGAAGTGACACCTCACCATGGTTTTTTAATTTGCATTTCCCTGATGACTAGTGAGGTTGAGCATTTTTTTTGTTTTGTTTTGTTTTTTAATATATCTGTTGGCCTTTTGTATGTCTTCTTTTAGAAACTATTCAGATCCTTTGCCCATTTCTTAATTTGTTTTCTTGCTATTGAGTTCCTTACATATTCTTTATATCACCTTTTATCAGATGTATCAGTTTAGAAATATTTTCTCCATGTGTTTCTCCACATTTCTCCAATCCATGTATATCTTTTTTGTTTGATATGTTATTGCTACATGCCAAGCATTTATGATATTACTTAATCCTTTACAGCTGTTCCTTGAGCTAGGTATTATTTTTGTCCCCTTTTGACAGATGATTAAGTGAGGGCTTAGAAAAATCAACCAAATGACCCAGTATTACACAGCTAGTCAGAGCCAATCAACTCCTAGCTTCCTAAACTGATGAGAAGAGTTCTCTACCTTCCATCCACTCCTCCCCTGAACTAGCACATGGTGAACCATTAGGCAATCCTGCCCTATCGGTTAGACTGACCCATTGGTCAGACTGACCCTCTTGTTCAGTGACATGAAAAGCAATGAAAATATTCAACTTGAGCTGCGTCAAGTATTTCATCACCTAGGACCCTATTTATTCAAAACTCAGTCGGTTGTAAAACAACTTGGCTGTACAGGTAAACTAGCAAATGGAAGAGCTAGAAACTTCCCACAGCTTTTCAAGTTAATGATCAGCAAACCTGTGAAGCCTAACATGGGCTGGCAGTCACACAGAAAAGTTGAAAGTCCTGCTCTAATCCTTCACTTTGGCAGAAGGATAAAAGGAAACCAGTGCTCTATACTTTTTACAGAGTGGGAACTGACTTTACTAAATGTCTTTTCTGGATTTCAAGGGGAATGCCAAAGATAGAAAAGAACAGGTTATAGCAATCTCAGTGGTGTTTTCTTGACCCTTGAGAATCCACTAACGAGCAGCGTATAATAATCTTGTCACCTAACATTACTATTTCCATGAGCAATTAAAAGGGACTAATTACCCAAAACAATTTGCTGAAATTAAGCCTGACAGCTTTGCTAGCATAATCCTCAGATTAGGCAGGGAGGCTGGCTGCTGGGGAGGAAGAGATACTTAGTGACCCAACTGCCACCAAGGAGATTGTCAATGAACTGACCTGAGGCTAGAATGTTCTGGGAACACACAGACCGGAACATGGAGCTTGATGCACCCTGAGCTGAACTAGGACTGCCCAGTGATTGTCAACTCTTTGGGAACATTTATGACCCCTTTGAAAATCTGATGAAAGTCTTAATTGGAACCTCTTTTCACACAAAAATACACTTCTGCCTATACACACAAAATATTTGTGTATAACTTCAGGGGTCCCAGGGCCCCTGAAAATTCACTCATGAATCCTTAGGAATCCATACACCACTATGGATCACCACTTTAACCCCACCTCTCCGATTCAGAATGAACTTCCAACAAGGATTTCTCATGAACAATGGGCAAAGATAGCAGGGCTGGGCACAAATGCCAATGTGCACAATAGAAGCCAAACAGGGCTGGTCTTTGGAAAATGGCAAAGCAGAAAAGATTAGCTTTGGAGTTCCCAGCCTGGCCTTTCTTCTACCTCTTCCAGGTTGTGTTCATACCCTCCCCATTGCTCCTCAAGGGTCTGAGTTTATTAAGCAAACACTACCTTTGCTCCCTATATGCCTGGTACGTAAAGCACGGAAAATGTTTTTTAATCAACAACCCAGAGCCTTTGCACTTCCTGTATCTCTGCTGAAACATTAATCTCAGGCTGTTGGCTGCTTATTAAAAACAAGGTGGGGAAAATTTATATTCAAAGGGGCTGGTCAACGGTAAGAGACATAGAAACAATTTGTTCTTCTAGATTGGTGTTTCTCAAAATGTGCTCCACTAGTCTCTTGCATCAGAATCAGAGATACTTAGGCTTTATTTCAGACATACCAAATCAGAATTAGGGATGGGGGTTGGGAAAGGGCAGTGAATCTGCATGAAAAAATCTTCCCAGTTAAATTATTTGTACATTAATATTTGAAAATGACTGCTTTAAAGACTTGTAACTCTATCTCTGAATCATCATTACCACAAATATACATACCTGGACCCCAGTTCTTTGGGTGCCCAAACAATGCTGAATTAAAACCAATTCATTATACCTATGAAGAATTGTCCCATACCTTTTATAAAGGTGCTATCAGAGACACTGCACATTATAATATAGCTGATAATTTCATTTAAGTTTAACATTTGGATCAGGATTTTGTGACAAACTGCAAATGTTTTTGTTTAGTAGCTAAATTTTGAGACGGAGTCTTGCTCTGTCGCCCAGGTTGGAGTGCAATGGCGCAATCTCGACTCACTGCAAGCTCCGACTCCTGAGTTCACGCCATTCTCCTGCCTCAGCCTCCTGAATAGCTGAGACTACAGACGCCCACCACCACGCCTGGCTAATTTTTTTTTATATTTTTAGTAGAGAAGGGGTTTCACCATGTTAGCCAGGATGGTCTCAATCTCCTGACCTAGTGATCCACCCGTCTCAGCCTCCCAAATGCAGTGTTTTCATTTACAGCTTGGCTTCCAGGAAACTCGGAGCTCAATCTAAGTGTTTAAATTAAGTATTGTACTCCTGGGTGGCCTCTTTAATACTGATAACTTCTAGCCAGACACAGTGGCTCATGCCTGCAATTCCAGCATTTTGGGAGGCTGAGGCATGAGGATTGATTGAACCCTAGGAGTTCAAGACAGCCTTAGCAACAAAGTGAGACCTCGACTTTGCAAAAATAACAACAACCACAACAACAAACCCACACCCCCCACACACACAGACTAGTGGTTGTATGAACGTGTGGTCCCAGCTACTCTGGAGGCTGAGGTGGGAAGATGGCTTTAGCCCAAGAGGTGGAGGCTGCAGTGAGCTGTGGTCATACCACTGTGCTCCAACCTGAGTTACAGACAGAGACCTTGTCTCAAAACATAAAAATAAAAAAAGGATACCTGCCTATCTGTTCCCTTAAATAAATGCCTTTTTTTTTTTTTTTACCTCTGTTTAAATTGTATTATTATGCATTCCTCTTTCATTGAAAGCTGCCACAAATGCTTTTTCAAATAGAGGCAGTACAGATCACCTTTCAATAGATGAATACAGTACTTTTTTGTACCTTATGGAATAGTGAAGAGAGTGGTGATCAGAGACAGGAGATCTCTATTCTAGTTCATCTCTGTTTTAGTCTATCTGTTTCCTCAGGCAGGTCAATTACACTCTCTAGACCTCATTTCATCCTCTGAGCAAGGAGCAGGTTAGATCTCAGAGGCTTCTTGCAAGTCTACATCCTCAGCTTAGCTGCCTCACATTATTTGGTTAGTTCAAAAAACTGCTGTCTTCTCCAGGAGGTCCAGAGGTAACCTCGAGGACTTGGGCTTCTGCCAGATGTGGGACCCTTAACCAGAGATGTGGCAGGATAGGCAGAGGATGGAGCCTTGAGCACTTACTGGAGGTGGGGGTGGGAGGCTCACCAGGGGAATCCAGATGGCCTCCCTGGGGTCAGAGCAGGGGAGAGGAGGGCCACAGATAATGACAGCCACAGATAGGGTGGAATCAATGGCCCTAAATGATCTCTAATGTGTGAGATGTTGGCAGTGGGGAGGGAAGAGTGGAATAGAGGCTAGGAGGGTAGAATTAAAATGAATGAAACAAAGCTATAGACACTGACCTTGATTAAAATATGTGAAAACAAAGCAAAAAGAAACATTTTTAAAAAATCTTGTCCCTGTAAAAGTAAGAAGTGAATTATGTACCATTTATACCTGATTTTCCAGCTACAGTGACTGATTTTCTTGGCAAAATAAGGGCTCTGCATACTAGTAAATAAGTATCTGCTTAATGTTTCATTTGATCCCATCACTAAGCCAATTGGTATGTGCTCAGCCCTTAGGGTTTGCTTGTAGCGGTGGTGCAACTATCTGCTCAGACACTTAAAATGGAAAACTCTGCATTGACTTTTGGTGGTGCACATTTTGGCTCTTCTGTCCAGACACTGTGACCGTGTTGTCTCCACAGGGAGGCTGCTGGCAAGAAATGGCAGGCAGGGTGCAAAGGGGCCTGAGTCAGCAGAGCTGGGTTCAAAGTCCAGCTCACCTGTTTCCCAGCTGTGAGAAGGTGGGAAGGTTGTTCAACCTTCCTGAGTTACAGTCTACTTTTCTCTTGTAAAGGTGAAGAGCACTGCAATTGGTCGCCTTGTACTCTGGCCTTAGGATTTTTCAAAATCTGGATTTATCTCCATTTTAGGGTTAAGAAATACTCTAGCTCCAAACCAATTATAACCTTTAATCCTTGTAGTATCTTTTTACCTTTATTAATGATCCTCATGTAGTTCTCAGAGTCCAATATCCTTCATTGTTGGGAACAGCAGAAGAATATAAACATGGAATTAAAGTCAAGATTCTGCTCCCTCTCATTGAACTGTATTAAGATAATATTATAAAGACTAAATATTTCCCTAAGTTACCAGTGTCTGTCCAAGGAAATAACACTGAATTCTTTAAAGAAAAGCCACTGTGAGTGCTGCAAACAACTAGACATAGAAGAGGATTTAAGCAGAACCTAAGCTTAGACAAATACTAGGCTTCATATATTGTCGTGCAAGCCTGTGTCAAAAGGCAACACTGTCTTTAAAACATGAATGCAAGTTAAACATACTTATCACAAGTTCATAGTACAAGAGGATTATCATCTTTAACCAGAATGTTTGGGGCTTAATTAAAGTAGATTTTGCTTTAAGAGAGACACAGATATGTGCATATTATAAAATGACAGGAGAATGCATTTATTGAGCATTACACAGAGCTTCCATTGTACAGGTTTACCTTATGCTGAAAATTTAGCCTTGGAATAATTGAGTGAATTCCACTATTTCCCTTCACCTGAATCTTTGTTAAAACAGCATTGGATTCCCAACACTCTTTTCTAAGATAATGAGATCAGGATAGCAGCAGTGACTTATGGGTGTCAGTGGCCTTATTATAGGTAGTTTGTCCACCTATCAAATATTGAAAAACCCAGAGGTTGTAGATCTAGCAAAATAAATATTTGTATAGACCTTAGAGCAAAGGGAGGCTTGACTTTAAGGTTTTACTTCCTCTTTTGTGGACAGTTAGGAGATACTCCTAAGTCTTTTAGACAATTCTAAGCCACTTATATGGCTGGGGAATGAAGGTTAAAGTTTGCAATGGCCATTTTCCATGGTGAAAAAGAGTCTAGTGGCCCTTTTTCTTTTTCATTCATTCACTCGTTCAGTAAATATTGAAAGCCCATATGGCAGGCATTATTCTAAGTACTGGGAATACAGCAATGACAAACAAGGTCCCTGTTCTTATGACACTTATATTCTAATGGAGAGAAATAATCAATATAGGCCTTCACACATTAATATGCATGAAATAATATATAAGTTAATTTACAAACAGACTGGAAATAGTAGTGGTAAATGTGATGCAGATAAATGAAATAGAATGACACCGTTGTGAGTGAGTGAGTATAGGTAGTCATGCAAGACTTTTTTGAGGAGGTGAGATTTAGGGTGAGATGTGTAATACTAACGGCAAAGATAATAAGTGGTAATCCACATGGACCCACGGCTTCCTTATGCTAAGTAGATATAGAAAGATCTGTTTCTGCAATGGTCCAAACTCTGAGTAATTCATCTAAATTAGTACAATGGTTCTCTAGAAGACCCTTGTTTATGTAAAAAATTGTTATTTATAAGCCATCACCTTAGTATGAATTCAGATTGGTTATCCAGTCATCTGGTAGTACTAAAGGAACAGAAGTGGTCTCAGAAGGCTGTCTGGTGAAACAGGATAGGGTGGGCCATAACTAACAGTGGTGGGGAGGGGGTTGCAGAGACATGCCTATGGACCCTGGGCTCTTAGTGCTACATGAAATCTTTTTTTCCATATTGCTTACCATTGGATGCCCTTTCTAACTTCCTCTGTTTCAGCAGCTGTCCGTTAATGCATTCTCAGCCCTTCTCCAAGCAAGCTTTTCTGGCTCACACAAAGTGTGTTATAAATGGGTTAAAATCAGAAGGTGCCAGGTGCCAGCTTCCAAGTTTCAGTGTTACAGGAACAGGATGTTATGAAGTAGTAATGAAAGAAGAGAATATGATAGCATCCTATGTATGGGGTTTTTGTCTCTATACTTGGTGGCTGATCTTTCAAGGGGCAGCATACCAGGAATCCACCTTCTAAAACAGTAGTATCTGAGGGAGATAAAGAGCCCCTGGCACCATGAAGACATTCAGATAGAAATACTCCCAAGAACTACAGAGCTGCAGATGCAGCCTTTAGTGTGAATGTTGGCAGTCTAGAAGGGGTCTACTCCATGAAAGGCTGTAGCAGTGGCCTGGGAGAGAGCTATTTGCAGGTGAAAATCAGCTACCAGCAGGTCCAGCAGCAGCATAAGAAAGAAAATGCAGTGGGGGCCGGTAACTACAGAAATGCAGAGAAGAAAGTATCCAGGAGGGAAACCTGCAGGTAGCAGAGAGAGCAAGGTCACAAAGATTTGCAGCAAGGACAGAAAGGCTCTTAGAATAACTTCACTTAGGTTTCTGCAACATCCTAGAGAGAGAAAGAAAGACTCAGAGTCCAGGGTCCACAAGCCTAGAACTCTTCTTGGCTGCCGATTGGTGCCTCTTAAGAAAGAACTGCTGACCATCACCCAGTTTTCACAAAGGCAACATGTTGATATCTCGGCATTTTATATTTAACTATTAACAAAGTGGTTAACAGATTATGTTACACTTACATATTAGGTGGAGACATGACTCAAGTGATCACTTGTTTATATAATAAATAAATGTGCGGAGGCATTTCCTAGAGCTGAAACATCTGAATCCAGGTGTCCCTGCAGGCTGTGTGGGGTGCTGCTTTCCCACTGTCACTAACTTGTAGAGAGAAAAGCAGGTGCTCTTGTTCTCTAAAAGAGGGTATTAGCAATGACCTTCAAAAGAGTACAAAGATAGCCTGGGCGTGATAGCTCACTCCTGTAATCCCAGTACTTTGGGAGGCCGAGGCAGGTGGATCACTTGACATCAGGATTTCAAGACCAGCCTGGCTAACATGGTGAAACCCCGTCTCTACCAAACATATAAAAGTTAGCCGGGCATGGCGGCACAAGCTTGTAATTCCAGCTATTCAGGAGGCTGAGGCAGGAGAATCGCTTGAACCCAGGAGGCAAAGGTTGCAGTGAGCTGAGATCACACCACTATACTCAGCCTGGGCAACAGAGGGAGACTCTGTCTCAAAAAAAAAAAAAGTACAAAAATGTATTGTGTGTTCTTCCCACATTTTTACCAATAATTTACATGTGCATATATTCTGACAGATGCAAGTAGTTAAGGATAGTAGTTCGACAATTAATCTCCTTAGAACTACAGCTTTTTTGTAAAACGCATTCTTAGAAATATAACCACATATATTCTGTTTGTAATGTGTAGATTAAAATTGATTGACTATAAGGACAAGTATTGCAAGTCAAATTCCACTTATGATAAAAATGAAGCTTTATTGTGCTCTAATTCTTTACTTCTTTGAAGCCTTCCTCTCTGCATATCAGGATGCGACACTTCCCTGGTGTATTGCCAACTTCATGAGCCACTCCACCTTGGTCTCTCCCATCTCCCTTAACTTTTAATGTTTAAGCAAGGACCTCTTGTCATCTGTGTCTAGACTCATTGTTCGTTATCTTATCCATTGCATAGCTTTAAATGCCATCTATATGCTCTCAACTTAGAATTTTATGTCTCCAGTCCAAACGACCCACCTAAACTCCAGATTCATAAATTCACCTGCTTGCTTGGCTTCCATTTTGATGTCTACTACCCCAACATCTTCACCCTAATTTTTTCTATCCCAGTTATACAACCTCATGCTTCCCGTAGTTTAGGCCATAAACATGGGAGTCGCTTTTAACTCCTGCCTTTCTCCCCAAATTTACATCAAGTCATCAGCAAGTGTTGCTGGGTTTGTCTTCAAAATGTTTCTACAATCTGACTACTTCTCACTATCTCCGCTGCTATCACTTTGTCCATCAACTCTCACTAGACTACTGCATTCGCCCTCTCGTTCTTCTCCCTGCTTCTGCCCTTGACCCCATTCAGGTCTTCCCAGCTCAGCAGCCACCGTGATTCTGTTAACACACAGGTCAGATCCAGCCACCTCTTTATTCAAAGCTCTCCGTTTCACCCAGAGTTCTCACAGTGTTCTATACAATCTGTGTACCTTCCCTCTCTCCTACCATTCTCCACCACTGCGTCCCCCCTCCTGATCTCTTCCCTCTTCCTCCAATTCTCCCTGAGTGCTCCTGCCTGTGGCCTTGGATTTGCATTGATCCGAATGCTCTTCCCCCAGATATCCATGTGGCACATTCTCCTCCCATCCTTCCCTGACCATGCGATTTAAAATTATGACTGATGGACTATTTTAGGAATTTTTTTTTGTATCTTGTGTCGATAAATTCAGTTGTAAAAGACACTACTAGCCACTACCAGGATGAAGGAAACCGAACTTGCTGTCGAGTCCTGAACATGTCGCCAACCAGCTGTTGACCTTGGGCAACTTGATTTTGACCCTTGAGGTTTAGTTTCCTTATTTGCATAATAGGAATAACATCCTGGCCACTCACACGATATTATGAGATAATGTATATTATATACAATTACAAGTCATGCATTCAGCACAAGGTAATATATTGCTGGACCCTTTTTCTTCTCCTAAAGTGTAAAAGTAGCTGCATGAAAGAGGAGAATTTGACCCTAAGCATTCATGAAAAGCTTACCTGTTAGACCACAGAGTCCACACATGGCTGCCGACACTGTAGATTCCATTTCAATATTCCTGACGCCAGCTTTATATGCCCTCTTCAAGTAATCTAACTTTTTTTCTGTGGAAAAGGAGCACAGTGCTCCATCTAGTCGGCCTTGGCCTGAAAGGCAGGGGAGAACATTTAGTGACTTGATGTCCCACCCCACTGGCAGTGGCGTCACAAGAGGCTTGCCGTTGGCTGGAGCCCTCCGCAGCTGTCTCTAACTCTGCAGTGTGCTTCCCATGTAGGATAAACTGAGCTGGGTGACTCTTCCTACCAGAGGACCATGGAACGAGGCTGTCCCTGGCTCAGGAGTCTCATATGTAGGAAGGAGCGTCCATGGCCGAGGGCCTCAATTCTGGGGTCAGTCACTGCTGAGTGGCTACGGTAGCCAGCACTCCCAGGCAAATCAGGAAGTGGCAGGTTGCTGTGAGAGCTGCCCTTTGAGGAAAATCTCAGGTTGCTCCAATGACTGGGGAATGGCCCGGGGATGGGTGCTGGGAGAAAAAAAGAGGCTTCAATGACACTAAGCTACTTGAGGATCAGGACAGTGTTTGCACATTGCGCCTCTCCTTATGCCCTTTGTGACACTGTCCGCCTTCCCCCTTTCCACACACCTCTCAGGCTGCATGCCACCCCTTGTGATCATGTTTCCCTTTCCAGGCTGCTCCCAGTGTTCATTCATCACTGAATTTCACCTGTATCCACCAATGCAGGCAAAAGCAAGAAAAGGAAAGTCTGATGTCATTACTCCTCCTGTACCCTGTGCACACCCAGAAATAGACCTTCTAATGCCTCCCCATTCCTGCAAAGGCCTTGATTCAAGCAAATGGGCTAATAGCACGCTGTTGCCATCCATTATTTTCACAATCCCCTTTTTGGTGCTCTTTCCTCTCTTTTTCTCCCTTTCCTCTAACTCTTTCATGCTACTTTCACCCCTGGCAGTCTGCTTCCCCTTGTTCCTTCTCTTCTCATTAGAGCTGCCTGCCGACACCTCTGACAGAGTGCGATTTAAGCTGATTCAAACAAGACCTCGCAGAAGCCACGCAGGTAATGCCGACGCAAGTGTCTGGTCGGAGGGGAGCAGACTCACCCCACCCTCAGCAAACGTAGCCCCAGATGTGGGTCAGAGCTTGCCACGGCTGCCATGCATATATTCTACATTTTTAAATGTTAGTTCTTCCAAAAAGCCAGAAATGTGGATGTTCATATAACATCTCCAGATATTGTAAATGTTGGCAAAATAATTCACATTTTAAAAAATACTGTGCAGGCCAAAGGAAACATTGACTTTAACAAGCTGCCATTTGCAAACTCTGCTTAACATATCAGTGAGAGATCCTCGAGATGGAGGGACTGTGAGTCAGTGGGCTTGAACAGAGGATCTCAGCCCTTTCAGACCCCAACAGCCCTCCTATTTTACAACAACTATATGGTAAAACCACCTTTACTAACTGGAAGTAAAATGTATAGATAATATGACCTATCTCCAAACGTAATTTCTTAAAATTCAATATAGTATTTTAAGTTTGATCCAAAGGGAAAATAAAAATAATTTATAATGAAATAGTATGGATTTTGTAAAGAATATAACTATACTGCCAGATTTTCAGAATGCCCTTCAAGGCATGGTACTGACTCTATGTAGATTCTTTCTTCTGGGATGAGAAAAGTCGGGGGTCTGTCTTTGAAGGTTTCTTCCCCTGGGCCTTTCATCCCTAGTAGCAAGCGCTGCTACACAACAGTCACCTTCCATTTGTCTCTAAACTTGGTCTGGGGACCCCTTACTCATGGCTGAGAGACAAAACCCCACTCAGATCACACCATCCAGTGGGATTTATACCTCCTCCCCAAGCATTTCTCCCCATTTTCTGGCCCACTCTTTCCTGGGGACAGAATCCCTTTTAAGGTACAGACGAATGGCAGAAACACAGAATCCGTATACTTCCCTTCTCTTAGAGCTGCTAATCTAAGTTAAAGGCATAAACAGAGATAAGATTTTGTGAACATCACTAATTGCATTTTAGTGTTCAATTTGTTCTTGGAGGATTAAATTCACCCTCAATATAAATTCATTCTGGGTGTTTCTCTGCTGCTCGTTATGTCCTTGTGTTTTTATGCTTTAGTAAGTATAAAAAGGCTGTTTCGGTTCCTTTTTAATCCAAAAATATTAATTTTCTAAAGTAGAGCTTTTAATATAAATTATGGGTTTGAATAACAAAGAGTTGCTGGCATTTTTCTGTTGCCTTCCCAGTTTATAAATTGTTCTCACCTTCATAAAAATCATAGGTACACATTGTATGTCCAATGAGGGTTCGGAAGGTGGGGATTTCTTTGCTACAGTTGAACAGTTCTTCAGATAGTTCCTTGTGAAGTTCAGTACTTCGGGTGACGATGTTGTCCAAAATGACCTGTTCAAACCGGGGCTTAAAGAAGGAGTCTACAGCTATATCCATTATTATAACAGTCCCTGCTGCAATCCCTGCAATGTGGTAATAAATGATTACAGAAGAATATCATTTAGAGTTTACTTTTGACACATAGCATATGTAACCAATTCTGAGAACATTAATGCTAGCTGCTAATGAGTCTCCCTGTTTTCAACTTTAAAATTATTTTCTTCTCCCAATGCAATTAAATAACATTCAGAAGAGGCATTTACATTTGTTGTCTTTCCAAATGCACATTTACAATGTGATGGGGTTTAGATTTCAAGACAAACATGACTCTTGGACATGCAAATTAGTGCCAGCCTTTGGGCTCAAATCTGAATAAATTAGGTCAGGAAAAAAATAAATAAGCCTGCCAGCAAGTAGCTTTCATAAAGTGATGTGACTTCTTAATATTTAATCTTCTCTGTGACTTCTTGATTACTGTAATTTCTTTGCATCTCTATCCTCTTTTACTTCTGATTCTTGTCACGTTTGTTCCCTCCCCGACTCCATGTAAATCAGGCCTCTTGGCTGACCTTCCATGGCTACGAAGTCTGGGATGCTCAAGGGACTTGGGCTTACTTAAGAAACTGTTTTCTGCCAACTGTTAGTGTCCCTGCCTGGCGTGCCCTCTCATCCGCCCCCACCTTTCCAGCACACACCAAGTCACTCTTCAGGTGGCAGCTTAATTTACTTCCCGAAAAAGGTCTGAATCCACAGAAGGGAAGCGAACAAATGAAAAAATTCAAAGGCGACACAGATAGGTTACACGAAATTTCCCCAGGCCCAGTTTTGACCCAGCTTTTGACCCAGTCTCATTTCTATTTAGAGCCTGAATAAGAAGATATATCTTCATATCTGCCCTAGACTTTCTCTGTCCTAACAATTTTTATAATTACCCATTTATTTTTTTCTCTGATAGAACATAAGCTCTATAAAGGCAAGAACTGTGTCTGTTCACTGCTCTCTCCTGGTCTAGCTCTGTGCCTGCCACATTATAGGTACTCAATAACAATTTGTCGAATGAGTGAATGTTTTCACAAAGATGCCATAGGTTATAGCTCTGCAACCCTATGGTTCATAAACGAAATCCTGTCTTTGTAAATAAAGTTTTATTATCACACAGCCACACCCATTTATTTACATATTGTCTATAGCTGCTTTCAAGCTCTAGTGGCAGAGTTGAGAAGTTGCAATAGAAATCACAGTCAGCAAATCCTAAAATATTTACTATCTTGTCCTTTACAGAAAAAGCTTGACAATCCCTGCTATAGAGTATAGCCTTATCCTTCAGGGTGGCATAAATTTTGATATTGATCAAAGTAGACTTAATTACAAAATGCTTTAGAAGATCCAACTAGAGACCCAAGGTGGCCACTGATGATAGGTCCTTGTTGGGTGAAATATTTTTTATTTTTTTATTTTATTTTTATTTTTATTTTTTTGAGATGGGGTCTTGCTCTGTCACCCAGGCTGTAATGTAGTGGGGTGATCTCAGCTCACTACAGTCTCTGCCTCTCAGGTTCAAGCAATCCTCTTGCCTCAGCCTCCAGAGTAGCTAGGACTACAGGCATACACCACCACACCTAACTAATTTTTTTATATTTTTAGTAGAGATTTCACCATGTTGGCCAGGCTGCTCTCAAACTCCTGGCCTCAAGTGATCCACTGACTCGGCCTCCCAAAGTGCTGGGATTATAGGTGTGAGCCACCGTGCCCGATCACATACTTTTTAAACAATCCAAGTAAGTGGCTCCTTGAATTGTTCACAATGTCCTAAGAAAGTGATTGAGAGGGAAGTTGAAAGCATATACATAAAAATGATGTTATTTATATGCCATCCTGATATTTAAATGTGTTAGTGTATTATGTCATGGTTAAGGTTTCTTAAAGGTCAACGTACTATTTAACTGAGTACTTTATGCTTATCAAGGTGTGTTGGCTCATGTAGGAAGGGATCATGTGAGCAACATAATACTGTGTACATCTTTCATCTCCAAATGCAAAACTGCTTAAAACAAAATAAGCAAATACAAGTTTTTGATAAAACTTCAAACTGAAGGGGTCTACACCAGCACAGTGGGTTAATTTGCCACCATCCATGGGCCTTCATTGTGTGCTGTATGTATCATGTTGCCATGAAATAAAAGACCATTATCAAGAGCTGGATGGTCATCGGAGCACCTTGCCCATGCTGGTGTTCATTAATATCAAGTGGTAACTGTAGCAGTCAGGACTTTACAATGCATGAATGTGGGCTGTGAAGGCAGATCCTTGTAACCCACAACCCAAGAATTATGAGCAAATTTAATAGCTATGTTATCTGAAATTCATGCCCAAATGAGTAGTTCCCTACTACTGATTATTTGGGGTATTGGATAAACTACAATCTAGAAGGATGCCTGATCTAACACTTATTGCTAACACTCTGCTTCTCTCTCTGGAAGGATATCCGCAAAGGTCTTACTTTCTCCCAGATGTAAAGGCCTTGGCTGGACTTTATTCCTGGACCACGGCTGTGGGAAGGCCACCATCTTTTCCAACGTGTATGATTTCTACTGAAGCATGGCTCAGCCATGGTGGCTTTGTGATGTTGAACACAGCACTTCTCCAGCTATTTGTGTGAGGATTTCTGACATCCCTTTTTGCTCCATAAATGTCTAATTCTACAACCATTTCTCTCCCCAAATCTCAGCCCTTTTTATAATGCCCATTCAGTTCTGTTGCCCTGTCAACCAAACTTCTCCATTTACCATGTGCAGTCTGTATTTGCATTTTGGTGACATGGTAAAATCATACCCTGACAAGATGTGCTCCTTAAGAAAAAGTTGAATAAGAAGACTTTTCCTCAAAACTTCATCACAACACATTCTGGAAGCAAAAACAAGGCCTCTTTACAGCTGCCTGAGAAGCCAAAGAAGAAGGGAGATCAGGAGGCTCTGTGAAAACTTTAGGAAGCATCACTTAAGCCTTCCCTGAAAGCGTGGCCCGGTTTCTTTCTGGTGTACTGATGAGGAAAAGATACAGCCAATAGAGGTGATGTAGTAACTGATGTGGGCAAAAAGCAATGTTTTTCTAAGAGCTTCGCAGTTTGCTCACTTAGCTGATAAAACTGGGAAATTTTTGTGTGTTTTTTTTTTTTACTTGAACACACTTATTTCTGTCACTTTAAAAAATTCCTGGCTGGGCGCGGTGGCTCACGCCAGTAATCCCAGCACTTTGGGAGGCCAAGGGGGGCAGATCACGAGGTCAGGAGATCGAGACCATCCTGGCTAACACGGTGAAACCCTGTCTCTACTAAAAATACAAAAAACTAGCCAGGCGTGGTGGCGGGCGCCTGTAGTCCCAGCTACTCAGGAGGCTGAGGCAGGAGAATGGCATGAACCCAGGAGGCGGAGCTTACAGTGAGCTGAGATTGCACCACTGCACTCTAGCCTGGACGACAGAGTGAGACTCTGTCTCAAAAACAAAAACAACAAAAAAATTCCTAAGACTTGAAATTTACCCCTACCCTCAAAACACATCTTCTAGCAATTTTTCTACTCTTCCCTTTATAAACACCTAAGACCATCCTGCAATAGGTAGTGAGATCTCTCCCTGTGGGTTTCAGTAAAGAAAAAGGGAAGAAAAGAAAAAGGCAATGTGGGTGGATTTCCTTAAATTTCCTCAAGTCCAGCCTTCTGACACTTTTTAGCCCATCTGGGCTTCTGCTGGGTTCTGAATAGGATGGTATATTTTGGCAGCTACCACGTGTGTAAGGATCACTCAATTCTAATAGAAATCAATCCGTCTCACCTATTCCCCCTGATGTACCAATTCTAATAATGGTGACATCACAGCATCATGCATGGTAATTTGATGAGTTCATGAAGCATAATAGAAATGGAGGGGGTGCCCATGCCGTGCTTTTGAGAGAAAGAGAAAGTCTTCATACATCTTGCAAAGTGATACATGAACAGGACATATCTTCTTCCTTCATTACAAGTTAACAGGCCTCAGATAAATTTACATAATCATTAAGACTTTGCCAATGCTGAGGAAAACGTAAGTCCTCCCTAACTGGCGCCTACATGACATGCTGACAGATGTATCCATCTGTGAAGATCAGAGGGAGGCATCTCGCTGCCAGTTCTGTTGACTTCAGCCCTCATCAGCAAGAGCAGAAGGTGGGGATGGTATAGTATACAGGTGTGTCAGGGCAGAGCCATTTCCCATCTTCCCACTGGGCTCTTCATGATGAGCCTTTGAAAAAGAGCTTTTTGCACGATTGACTTGATTTTGAGGAAATATAATTTTGGCCGCCAAGTCAAGAGTCCTTTTCAACCATACTAAATGAAGTAGTGAATCCATTTCATTTGCTTTTAATTTTGTGTGCTCTGAAAAGTACCAGGGTAGAAATGTGGGCTAGATTCCCCACTTCACAATTTTAAACTTATACTGAATGTGGAAGTGAGTTTAAATTACTATAGATCATGACCATAACCCTGTTTTTTTCAGTATTCACGACAGTGGAATCAATGTCACCAGGAAAGGGATCAACACAGGCTAGAGGATTTAGCAACTCCTGGTGGCTACACGATGTCCTAATAACCCTCCAGAAAGATCCTCCATTCTGTAATTTGTAGAAACTGGAACTGAATTCAAAACTGGTAGTAACTTCACTCCTGACATGACAGCAGAGAGTCCAGTGTGCTCCTCAATGTGTCCTACTCTTGGATACAAAGACTTTGGAAAACTACTGGCCATGACCATGATGTTTTCCCCTGAGCTTCCTCCTTCTATCAAGAATGTTGAGCTATGGAAGTTTCGAACCTCTGCGTTCCCCCTTTCTGGTTCCCACTGAATATGCCCTGACTTTCAAATGCTTAGTAAGCATCCTGGAGCCAGGAATCAAACTTGTATTGATTTGTATATCCAACATTAACAAGTCTGGGACTTTGGAACTGTCTCTGTGACTAATGAATAAACTCGCTCAGTATTATTTTTTCTTACCTAATTTTCTTACTATAATTAGATGAATTATTATTTGATCTATTAGATTCCTTCCAGTTCAGACATTTAGTAAGTTAATGATTGTCACTTATTATGTGACGCATTGATGAAATGACAAATGGACTCGAGCTCTCTTTCACACACATGCACCCCATTCAACCGCTACTGGAGAGGAAGAGTTTTCAAAGAAGGAATCACAGTTGTTAGTCCCCTGCCTGCCTAGTAAGGCCCATTTCTAATTGGTAACCTTGGCATGACACGTATTTCAGGTCTTTTTCCCAGACAGGACAGCAGGATCGGTCTACTGCTGTTTTCATTTCTTACTCTGAAGTTTTACTGCTTATTTATGGCAGTGTCACATTTTTAAGAAACTTAACTTTTTTGTGTTTCTCCATTTACTGTACAAAAAACAGTTATAGTCTAAAAGTCCAGCAAATGTTGGTAAGAAAAAATTTGCCAAGATCAGTGGATACTCAGCTTCCTTCTAATGTAGATATTCTGTAATCATTTATTGAATGCACAAGCGAATAATTGAATGGATTCTCCCATTTGAACAGGTTTCAGGCACTCTTGGCCCAGAGAGGAGATCAATTTAGCTGTCACATTGTTCATTGTTGTTGCATAATTTTTTCTTCTTTACCCCAGGTTTTCATCAATGCTCGTCCACACTGTAAGGCAATCAATGGATGATGCCTATTCCCTCTGGTAGGAGCCACTTACAGCTCAGTTCCTTAGAATTGCCACCCTGTGCAGGAGATTATTCCCCTGTCCCCTGGCATGCCTGCCTGTGCCTCTTATGAGGATTGCACTGCCCAAAAATGTGATGGCTTCAGAGTTATTGCTTCAGAATACAGCCCTGTGCAGAGAGACAAACATGGGAAGGCAAATTGGACACCTATGCACATACGCCCTCATCAGTGTGTGCCCAGCTGAGTCCAAGGGGGAAATGGTCTGCATGTTCCCTAAAACTGCAAATCATTCCCCTTTCATTTTGTCTTAGGACACTGTGTGCTTCCATAACTGTTCACATGTTCTAAGTGCAGGAGAGTAATTCACAAGAGCTCAGTAGAAATGCATTAGCAGCTTTTCAGAGAGCTTATCATGGTGTTAAACAGCAGCACTTTAGCAGTCCTGAAAATTAGCCTATGTGTACTAAAAGCTCAACATTCCCAAAGCTGGGTAAGGGATAGAGGAAGGAAAATTGCCGTTGGGTGGGGGGAGTGAGGGGTGTTAACCAGTTACAAAGTAAAGAGAAAGGAGGGTGCTTTGAGTATTTTCCCCCTAATTTGAATACCTAAGTGGTAACTAATAAACAAAAATGATGCTGCATGCCATGTTCTGCCCCGGGGGCTTTTTCCGATAAGGAACTCATACCTGGACACCTAGCTTAATTGTGTAAGAATGTAAAGCAGGAGGGAAAAGGAACTCCTACATGTAAAAGTTCCCACTTTTTTCTCTAGCCTCCAATGACTAGCTGAAATGCAACCATGGATACTTACACTGATGGTGAGCACAGGCCCGGTTTTGTACATACAGTATCTGTCTGTCCCAGCACAGATGTCTTTTATGTCTTCTTCGGCTTCCTCCAACCCAAGCTCCTTGTGCATAAACAGTGCAAATGCTTTCATTCTGTTGGGGCTCCCACCAACACAGACAAACTGTTAATAAAAATAAACAAGGGCCTGCCATAGTAACTGGGATAAGAACCACGGGTCAGTTTCAACTCTAATTTTTTATTTTACTTTTTAGTTAATTTACTTAAGAGTGTGTGTAGATGTCATGGTTTATGTTCCATGAATTAGCTATTTTGCATCAACCTGTAAATAAGGCAACAGATGCAAAGTTTTATGCGCTAAATTAGTAAAAAAAAAAAAAAATCACAAAATCAAAATAAATGTTGATATTATTCAAGGAAGTGTTTCCTGGTGTTTTTGTTTATAGTGAACACCAACCAGCATCTTAAATTGACATAGACAGCCTGTTGTTGAGCATTACCATGACATATGCTTAGGATGTAAGTTCTGAGGCCACAGCATGTAAGTGACACAAGAGCAAAAGGAGAACTACCAGTTTTAGGTATGTTTTCTGATTCCCCATCCCCCGTCATGAATTTGTAGTGTGAAATGGATTATGTGAACTTAAAATTTTAAAGGAATCATGTCAAGACTTTTAAATTTCTTATTCAGAAGAAATTCTCATGGAACAAGCCTTATTATTGTAAATGCGGGATCTCCCTGTGGCATTTCATCAATTCCAGTGATTTATTTTTGTTTTTGTTTTATTCACATTTTCCCTTCTCTGAAATTAGGATAGGTGTTGCAGTCAAGGATGTCTAATAGAAGATGGCAATACAGTTGACTGGCAGTTACTCATACAACAGTCTGTTTAGGGGTACACTAGCCCCAGGGACCAGGAATGGGAGAGGTGGATGCCAGGGAGAGAAGCAGAGAAGCACTAGGGGTCGGCAACAAGAGGGTGAGCACTGGCAGACTCTCACACCCGAGAGGAAGCACAGGCCACAGCCAAGAGTCAAATCCTCCAGGATTCTGAAGTAAGTGGTGAGGAAAATGCAAAGAGAGAGAAGACAACATAGTGGAGGGTCTGCTCTTTGAGGTTAGGTAAACCTGGCTTTGAACTCCAACCCCATCAGTGAGTAAGAAGCTTGCTCAGTGTCACACAAATAAGCTATGTGCCTCAGACCATCTCCAAAATAGGAAAAATACAGTACCCCTCAGAGAGTTTTGAAAGAAGAACGTGAGATTGCATATGGCAAAGGACATTGCACAAGTCCAGACACGTTCTCAGTGATGGACAAATGGTAACCATTAATTTATATATCATGTAGCAATTTTCTGTTCCTGCATCTGAACTTGCTTACTATTCCTATATTGCAGAATTTAGTACAAATGAAGCTGGTCTGGGTCCTCTAGTAAGGAAAAGGCAGTTGGTGGTATCTAGCTGATGTGGGCAGCATTGGACAGAGGATCGGGAGGGCTGACGAGGTCCATTACAGGGATAAAGAATATCTGTCTAATGAAATACCTAACTGCGGTTATAGAATAGGTGGCCCCATTCACAAATGATTTACTCTAACTATTGGGTGGTCTGATAACATGATGCATCCTGTTTCCATTTAGCAATAGTTCCCGAGCTACGCTCTTTCGCAATTAGCGGTGTAATTAGCCCTGTATCCAGGCCCTCTGCTTCTCTTCTACCCTTAATATTGTCTTTTCTCTGCCTTCTTATGAGTTTCTCTGATGAAGCCTTAAGCTAGTAATGAACTGCAATAGAAGTCAGCCATAAAGACTGGTAACAAAGAGGTTAAGACTATGGTTTCAGGTGAGTTTTAAACTTGTTATTAATAATTCATGGAATCTTCTTCTTTGTTGATGTGGATAGTTAAGACTTGGCTCACGATCTAAGTCCAAGGAAATTTTTTAAACACAGTACAGTAGTTTGAAAATAACCTCATTGTGTGGTGCCAGCGAATGTAAATTACAACTATTCAGATTGACCATAAAACCAAAACAGATGTTAGAATAGCTTGTGGTTTGAATTGTCCTTTGAACTGTAGATGTGACTATAATCAACAGGAATTTCTGAATATTTCTGGAGACATAAAGATCATATGCATAGACAGAAGCATCTTGGTTCTTAAAGCCTTCCTTACTCCTAAACCAGACTCACTAAACATCACCTCTGGACACAATTTTCAGTCTGGCTGCTTTAATGAGAAGTAAAATATGGCTGAAGACCACCAACCAACATTGACCTTAAGTGACATTTACGGTGTTTATGTCTCAAACAAAATGATCAATTGTCCTGGTTTTATCAAAGAAGTTAGAAACACACTGGGAAGGAGTCAGAGGCATCACAAAGATATGTTAAGGACTTTAGCTAATGACTGCCAGAAAAAAGCTCAGCTTTAGATACCCCTAGTGTCTTAAAAGTCTTAACTATGCCATGTTGTATTCATCTGGTCTATTGCATCTTATGCATTTTCTATGTTAGCAAGGGAATATAAATACATTCAAAATGCATATTATATGGTATTATAAAGTAATAATTTTGCATATTGCTAGAAATTTCTAGTGAGAGATTAGAGGATACCAGTTAGTGATTTTATAAAAGATATATTTGGACGTTGATATCAAATAGATAACTCCTAAGGATCCTCCACCGTATGTATTAATTGTCTCAATCTTTCTAGTGAGTATGGCAGAGATTGATTAGCTGTTCACCTAAACAGTTTGCTGTTCTTTCTGGGCACCCAGCTAAACTTAACATCTCAGCCTCCTTTCCAGTTAGACAAGGTCATGTGTCTGAGTTCCAGGGACTAGAATTTGAGCAGAAGTAATGGGTACCATTTCCAGTCCTAGCCCATAGAAATCTCCTATCCTACAAGGAGGATGTATTGGTGACCCTACATATTGTCACTCTCATCTGCTGGACAGATGTTGACACATTGGAAAATAGCAATTTATGCCTTGAAGGAAACAGAGTCACAATTATGGAAGGAGCCTGGGTCCTTGAATCTTCAGTTGTAGGGAAACCATCCATCAACCAAGAACTCCCACTTTGTACTTAATGTGAGTGAGAAGTAAACTTAACTTGTATTAAGCTATTGAGATTTTGCAGTAGCACATAGCAAAAATTTTTAAATATGGTAAGAATATGAAAGAAATGGGAGCGATTACTGGAGTCTGAAGTTTCAACTTTATACACCCAGAGTTCTCCTTTCTTTGAAGATAATGCTATTAATAATGATTATCATCTCTGTGAAGACAAGGCTGAGTTTTCAGGTACTGATGGATTATGTCCTCTTTTCTGAGCCAGGACTGCTGCCCTGAGATTTAAGGGACTCAAGAAATTGAATGTAGAATGTTCTCATTCAAAGAGGAGAACATGGCTGGAGGAAGGCAAGTTTCTGAGGAAACCATCTATGAGAATAAATCAGACTTTATCTGCTGCCTTGAAAAAATTCTAGTTCAGGTTAAATGGCCAGTTCTGATCATTTGGAACTAGGTTACCTGCTCCTCAATTTATACATACACACACACACACACACTCTTTTGCCTCCTAGTCATCAAAGTGGCTCAATCAGTAGAGTTGCTCTCTGATGGGATAAACAGGTTTGAAACAGAGCATATCTTTGTATCCAAAAGATAATTTACTGAAGGTTCACAACCAGGTGGGTGGTGAATGTATAAGGTTGGATAGTGGTTATGATAGACAGTGTGTGAGAATAAGTGCTGAACAAAATCTGGACAGGCAGAGATGTGAAGGTCTGGTTCCTGGGATTATAATCGAGATGGGACAACTATGTGTGTGCGTGTGTGTGTGTGTGTGCGCGCGCGCATGAGAGAGAGAAATACATACATGTGAGTCCCTTTATTTTTATCTCTAAAACAAAGCTTTCCATCCCAATGATTTCCCAGAAACTAATATTTGGAGTACTAAAAAGTACTAAAACATAGTGCTTTTATTTTTGTTTTTGTGTTGTTTTGTTTCATTTGAACAGAGAAAGAGCCATTACTTTTTTTTACTCAGAGAAACGTAAGGTTTAATCTCAGTTGTTTCACTTACCAGCTGTGTTGTGCTATTACAGATAAACATATATTATATATATGTTATAACACTATGTATATATTTGAGCCTGGGTTTTCTCATCTGTAAAGTAGAGATAATAACTACTTTAGTTGCTGTGGGGACTGACTGTACCATTCACACGTGCCACACAGAGTCTGATATATAGAAAGCACTCCATAAATGGTAGAAGAGAGACAGAAACCCAGATATGTAGCTAGCAAATCACTTTCTGTCTCAAATACATGTCTCAAGTCTTTTAAATGTATTAACCAGCTATGTGTCTTAGTTCATTAATTATGAAAAGTCTTTCAGTTAATCAGAGTCATCTCTAGACAAGGGTCCTGGGATATTATTGTGAGGCATGAACCTCAAATCTAACATTTGAATTCTGGTACAATCTGATTATTGAGTATTAAAGACCGCCTTGATCAATGACTCTTGGAGCATAAGTAAACCAAAACAGCAGCAGGGGAAGAGGTTACATTGAGAAGATGAAGCGCAAGATAGAGGGAGGCGACACAAAGTCAAGGAGCACAGCGTGGAGAGGAGTGAAGAAACGGTGGGTCACCTCGCTGCAAGGACACCCACCCACACCCTCACACCTTCCTGCCTAGGAGAGAGGGAGTGGGAGAAGGCCACTCAGCACCTACTGACCATAGGCATTGTAGATCGATTTCTTCTCATTTTCCAACCATTTTTTCTTTCCCTCCCTCCTTTACTTTCTTGTTCCCTTCCTTTTCCTCTGCCTCCAACCTTTTCCTCCTCCTTCTTCTTAACCTCCCCCTTTTCTTCCTCCCTTCTTCTCACCTGCCTCTTGACCCAAAGGTAAGTGAAAGAGCTAGGATTAAATAACTATGGACGATCCTGAGTTACTGTGACCCAAAGGGTCCTCTTAGTGCAATGAGCAAGGACCCTGGAGATTGGACTTGGAAGAACTTGGTCCAGGTCTCAGCGCTACCACTCTGTGGTGTAACTGTAACCTTCTTCCACCTCTCTGAACTTAATTTTCTTGTTTTATGGAGAGAGTTAATATCTGCTAAACCCACCTAAAAGAGCTAAATCTGCAGATGTTAGTGAGATAGTACATGTGACGCTTTTATTTTTGTTATTGTTATTGCCAAAGAAATGAAAAAGTCAGATGAAAACTGCACGATTCTCCATTAGTGCAACTGTAAATAGATATAGTCTTTTGGAAAACAAAGTTCTTCAAAAATTCAGTCTCTTTGAGCATCTCTGTGAATCACCCTAAGCAAACTGACCTAAATGTAGAAAATCTTCGGGTACAAAAATATTCATTTGAGTCCTGTTTATAATTGAAAATATTTTAACATAAAAGTTAATAATAGTCTTTGTAATGTGTGGTACACCACTTGACACCCATAAATGATATGTTTCAGAAGAATGTAATAATATGGAGAAATGTTAATGATGTAAAGCTAAATGATAAAGTGTAGAATGCAGCTATATAGTTACAACTATTTTAAAGTCTATTCATTAAAAATGATTGAAAGCAATAAATGAGTTGATCATGTCTATGTTTAGGTGGTAGGACTACTGGGTGTTTTTTAAAAATAATATTCTTTTTTGTATTCCCTGTTTTAAATAAGGAACACAAATTGCTTATATAATTAAAATACATGTCAGATAAAACAAATAATGCAGAAGTACAATTTTATGTAGTATTTAATAAATAATTTTTATGAAATATTTCTTATGAAACAAAATCTTAATATGAAATATTAGATAATGATTATTTTACAGAAGTAAAATAATGTTGTTAGTTTTGTTGGGTTATTTTTATGATTTAATAAAATGAGAACTAGTGAGATTAAGCTATAAATGTAGATGTTAAATAGTGAGCTGAATCTGTTAAAACATAATGAATTCTCAACACCCAGCAGTATTGTCAATAAAATTGTGTTTATCTCCAGGGACCAGAGTAGTCAAATAACATGTTTGCATTAGATTTAGTTTGGGAACCTTTATGTCTTGTTGGGGTGGAAATGATTGTTCATGATATACACATTCCAAATTGTTTCAGAGAATGCGTGTGACTTTAGTTCCTATTGGGACTTTGCTAGCCAATGGTGTATAGAGTATTTTGGCAAGGTAAGAAGAAAAGTTAGTAGAAAAAACTGAATCATTTTTCCTGAAATTAGAAATGTTTTTACCTTTACATCTCCAAACATTGCTGGTAGGTTGTGTGTTTTTGTTCCCAAATACAAGTGATAGAGAATGTCTTCATCCATTGAATCCAAGTAAGGATTTTTAACATGAACAAACCTTTTTCTGGAAAAAAAAAAAAAAATTACACAAAGAAGATATAAAAGAATTTTGAGAGAAAGCTCACAAGTAAGAAAGTCTGAACATAAACCTTCCTTTAGGGTTAAATTATTTGTTGAGAAGCAATGCAGTATAACAATAATTATGGCGAATATTTGCTCTCACTATGTGCCAAGCATAGCACTAAGCATGAAAATGGCATGAAAACTGCATATAACAAATTCATTAACTCATTTGTCCCATAACTGCTGTATTAGCTGGGTAAGATTAATAATTTAGTTTACAGACAAAAAAGCCAAGGCTTACAGAAGTTGAGAAACTTGTGCAAGATTAACAACCAGTAAATTACAAAACAGCCATTTCTATTCAGTTCTGACTGTAATGGTCATCTGATTTATTTGCATGGGAGGCTGTGGAATATAAGCTACTGGGCTGTGGATTCAGATTGCCTGGGTTCCAGTACAAGTTCAACCATATATGTCCTAATTGTGCAAACTTGAATAAATTATTTGTATTTTATTTTATCTTCTCAAAGTGTATTATGCATAAGAATCAGCCAGACACTTCATGGACTCCTCTTCTCGAAATTCTGATTCAGCGGGTTGCTGATGTGTGTCCGAATTTGCATTTCTAGCAAACTCCTCATTGGTCCTGACGCTGATGGTCTGTGGACAACACTTTGAATAGCACTGCCATTGAGAACTCCACCAACCATGCTGAATACACCACTTTCTTTCCACCCCAGTGGCCACAGCCCTGGCTCAAACCCCCACCACAGCAGTACAGCTAGAACACCAATCTTTCCTCTCTTTTCTTTGTAAAATACCATGAAATGTGAGACAGTGAGCTGATGACGGCTATAAGAATGACCTTAATTCAATCCAGTTCATATTTATGAAGCATATCATTTGTAGCTTTTGGTTATTTGGGTAGTAATCATATGCCACTAGAGTTATCAGTGATAAAATGTATCTACCCCCACACCACAGTGGGTCAAGATGTCTTTGCCAAGAACTGTCTGGGACTTCTTTGTTCTTTGTTCTTCCCATTTCTCTCCACATGCCTTCTCTTCTCTTCTCTCTTCTCTCCTCTGTCCTTCTCTCTTCTCTCCTCTCTCCTCTCTCCTCTCTCCTCTCTCCTCTCTCCTCTCTCCTCTTCTCTTTCAGAATTTTGCTCTGTCACCCAGGCTGGAGTGCAGTGGCCCCATCTCGGCTCACTGCAACCTCAGCCTCCTGGTTCAAGCGATTCTCCTGCCTCAGCCTCCTGAGTACCTGGGATTACAGGTGCCCACCACCATACCCAGCTATTTTTTGTATTTTTAGTAGAGATGAGGTTTCACCATGTTGGCCAGGATGGTCTCAGACTTCTGACCTCAAGCGATCCACCCACCTTAGCCTCTCAAAGTGCTGGGATTACAGATGTGAGCCACCATGCCTGGCCTTTCCACATGCTTTTCATTCCATATACTTCAAAACATTTTACCAAGCCTTGTGTCTTTCTATATCTTTATTGATTGTCACTTTGATTGTGCATTAAAATTACCAGGGAGCTTTAAAAAAAAAAAAAAAAAACACTGTTGACCAGGCACTAATTAATTTAGACACTGTATTTTAAATCAAAAAAAATTAAGTATTTTAAAAATCTTCTCAAATGATCTTTGGTACAGCCAAAGTTGAGAACCCCTGCTTCAGGCCTTTGTCCTTCAAACATCCTTCCCCCTTTCTTCTATTTTTCACCTACCAAAATTCCAATTTTCCTTCATGGTCCAATTCAAATATTACATCTTCCATAAAGGCTTTTCCAAGCATCTTCTCTCCTTGGTCAGTTTTAATTTTTCTTACTGTGTTCCCAAAGCATTTGTTTCATGCTAGTGCTGGTAGATAGCATTTCACATTGTAATGTAGTTAAGTTTCCATCCCCCTAGAAAGACTGCGAATCCCCTGAAGCAAGCTATCTCAAATATCTTTCTTGAATCCCTAAGTTTTAACAAATTCTATTGTTGAATTAAATTGAACTGTTCAGAAAGTAGAACAAAATACTATTAATTTCCTTCTCAAAAACATCTAGAGTAATAGATTTTTAATTAGTTACTGGGTCATACATACCTAGTTTCCAAAATAAAGTATTCCATGGTGTTAGTGCACTTTACTACTACAGAACAAGCTTCAAAATCTCAAAGCAAAGGGACATTTCCTTTCTTCTCTTGTGAGGCAAGAATTTAGCCCTAGTCCCTTGTTATACAGTGTGTGGTCAGTGAACCAGCAGCATCAGCAACACCTGGGGAGCTCCTTAGGAATGCAAAATCTTAGATTCCACCCCACACCTGCTGAATCAAAAGCTGCATTTTAACAAACTCTGTGTGATTCACATGCACATTATAGTTTGACAAACACTGCCATCCACTTTTTCTTCCAAATTCTATTACACTTTCTGTTTCACTCTGCCAAGATTACTTTCACGACCTGGAAATATTCCTTTGGATTCCCGACTGAATCTATGAATCATTATTCTATAAAAGAGTCTTATTCCTCTACCCCAGTGATTCCAAACTCTAGCTACATATCAGATCCACCAGGGGCACTTTAATCCCTAGACCCTATCTCTAGAAATTCGGATTGACTTGCTCAAGGAGACCTGGGCTTTGGTGTTTTTAAAATCACTCATCTATACCACTCTTCCTGTCTTCGGGGAGAAATTCTCCAACCAGCAGAGCCATTAATTATTTTCACTTGTATTATAATACATTAATTCATTAGGATTACTTTTCCTTGATGCCCTGGCCCACTGTCTAATGATTTCTCAGTCAGAAAATCCGGGGGACTGTCTATAGAAGTGTCTTTTTCACTGGGTTCATCAAGCAGCACTTCTAAGATGATCACTCTGTCAGTACCAAAGAAAAAGCTTGTTTGGGATTTCACACCAAATTTCTACCCAATGTGAATGTAGTTTTTGCAATACTTTGATTTTTCCAAAATATATTCTTTTTACTAAATAAGTTTGTATGTGTTGTTTTCTCTTCAAACTCTTTTTCCTTTCCTAACACAGATAATAGTCTTTTTAGTAAATCATGACAAATTACCCTACATGATGAGTATTAAATATTGCTAAACAAAAGAAATTGCTGGCTGGGAAGAAGTCTTTCCATTTGCCATTACCTTCGTCTTCATAATTTTTCTTTTTCTCTTTCTCCTGGGCTTCCCTGAGGAAGGGAACATACAGGAGGCTACCTCTGTTTGGGATGGGCAAATGGAGTGTTTTCTCAAATGCTGATATAATGGAGGCTCTGAGCAAGACATTTCACACAACTCTCAGGAAATCAGAGGGAACCATCAAAATCTCCTTATGCCTCATGATGATTAATGCTCTGTTGTGTTCTGTTAACCTGGGGCAGGAACTGGAGCTGAATTTGTAGACAGCTTCAGCAATTTTATATCTACCCATGAGATTAATCACATAAATGGTATTTCAAAAGTAAATTCTCTGTAACGTCCATCACGAAGCATATTAAATCACTCCACAATATCCTGCAACACAATTAAACCTCCCTCAGGCACTGAGAGACCCTTTTAATTATTTCTCAATTGCAGCCCATGGTCTTGGAATTAAGGGCTGAACGCTATAGTGAGTCCCAGGCTGAACCTTGAATTTGTTTACTACTGAAGGTTGGCTAAATTTTTGCATGTTTTTTTGACTTATTTTGCCCCATATTCTTAGATGAGCCAACCCCTAACCCCCAAAATTAAGGAATAAAAATGTCATTGAAAAGACATTTTGCATTGTTTTTATTGTTTTATGAGCTGTATCCAGTGATAACTGTAGAGGCCCATTATCTAATCATTTAATACAAAATCTAAGGAGCATCCATCTGATCAAAACACATTTAGAAAATCAAAATTACTCACCCAACGTATGTATTCCTATCAGATCTCATGGAACTATTGGAGGCAGGTATAACCGAAGCCATTCTCTCTACTATGTGAACAGTCACTCTTAAATTGATGTCAAGAAAGAGAAATATTGTGACTTGCTATTATAGATCTAGTCATAATAGTTCAGTTCCAAGTTAGAATGATACCCTCTCTTAAAACTTAGGTTTTCCTGTGAAATTGCTAAGAAAAATTTTCCTTTAGTGTTTTAAATTTTCCTATCAAATAAAAAACGCCCTCCCTGACATGCCTTTTATACCACAGCCCAGCTTTCAGAGCAGAACTTTCTCAAGAAGATAGGTCCCCTTTGATGGTGTGCCATCCTAGCTCTTTGACCAGGTTGGTTAGCTTGTTAACTATTGGTGAGAACCTTTCCCTTACATTTGTCTTTGATCCCAACACAGGTTTGATGTTGCAAACAGGCTTATTTGCTTTGAGAAAACTGTATATGGATACAAGCCCTCTTTTGGTTTCTATAACACGCCTACTAGGTCTTCTCAAAACTGTGTCCAATACATACGAGAACGTGCAGTTCTCAAACATTTCAGTTTCCCCTCTCCAGCCCCTCACCAACTTGTTTTCATTCTCTGTCATCACAAGTTAGGAAAGCATCCAAAGTCAGGACCTCAGAATGTCCCTTTATCTGAACTTTGCTCATTCCAGTTCACACAGAAGGACTGATAATTTTAAAAAAACGTATTTCCCAGGGCCTCTTTCTTTAAACTGTAGGCTGTTGGTGAAATTTATTGAATCAGGGGTTAATCCACATGGAATAATATAGCACAGTATTTTCAGAAAACGGAGTCTCTGCCAAGAAAGGCGTGAATTCACTACTTTTGCTAATGCTTCTCACTTTTCACTTTGGGGATGGAAAAATCTAGAAAACTAGATAACTTCATCCTGATCTTTTTTCCCTTCACTCCCAGAGCAATCAACTGAAGTTCTATACTGGTGAGAGCTTCAAGAACATAGTCTCATGGCTTTCAGGAGAATCAGAACCTAAAATGTCTATAAATGCCAAACAGCAGCAAATGCAAGACACCTCCTAATATGCTTGGATTTCTAAGAATGTGCATCACAGTCAAGAATCAAGTGCTCATATCCTAACTGAGTTCTCCATGTTAGAAGATGCTCCTCTTCCTGCTGACAGTCATTCTTGGCAAACTCTTTGAGTGTCACATTGGCCTCCTTTGGTCCATCTTGGTCAGACAGCAAAGTTTACAGAATAGGAAGGAAAAAGAATAGGGGACTCTATATTGAGGAATCCATGTTACCACCAACTAGACATTTGCAACTGTGCCCAGATATCAAAAAATTCCTGAGGACACTTATCCTGGAAAAGGTAATGATGACTATGAGGCAAAATAGTCTTTAACATGTGTGTTGCCTTTATAACTTAGGATAGTAGTTATTGTTGATAGCTTGTAATAATACATCTGTCTCTTACTCCTGACTCATCTCAGGCTGGTCTACCTGCTGCTCCTTCCCAGTAACCACTGGCAATTTTGAGACTCACCATACTCACTCACTACCACGGGCACCAGCACACTTTTATTTGATATTCCATGCCATATCTCTCAAATTTATTTTTAAGGTATAATGAGGAGAACCACCAATTTCAATCTGGCATTTACCTCTGGGTTTGAGAGGTAAAAGCGTTAGCTAATTATATAAGTGTTCAGTAATTAATTACAGTGAATTAACTAGGTTGATTAACATGTCTGTTTCCAGTGCAGATTCAGCCAACCAGTGATCTTGATCACTAACAGTGCCAGGTAATGCCATCTGAGATTTATGGACCCCATGAAACAACTTGGCCAGACATTAAGGCAAGTGATTGTCATTTGGATGAAGTTCAGAATAATCTTATGGAATCTATAAAAGTTGATCTATGAAAGTAGAATACTAGTTAATGCCTTCTGGGCAGTCTTAAATTATTCTCCCCACTTTTCAATCTTCTCAAGACTCAATCCTGCTCTCATGGTAGGTTGTTTCTCAGCAATGTTTTTTGATTGACTGTATTGCAAAAGGCCAGTCTCCTGAAGAGCATGGGAAAAGGTTTTGTTTTTAAAAATTATGCACACAGGAGTGCACAAGGCAAACTCAGGCTCGGCCACTGGCTGATTTGCAAACAAAGGCTATGTGCCAGGCACAGCCCATGATTCAGTCCAGCCTTGTGATCAGGAGGGTCTTGCATCAGATCTGCCAAATCCATGCTTCACAGTGTCTGGCCTGAGACAAAACACTTCACTTCCTACTGTCTTCCTTTATGATGCCAGCACTATCACATTCTCAATTCCATTACAATTTTCTATCTGGCTTGATTTTGTCCCTGAACCTCTAATATTAGAGGGGGAAGAAAAGCATGGTCTTGATGTACAACTGGATAGCATTTAGGCCTCCCTGAGATGTTTTTGTGCTCTTTCCCTGCCTCCTAGACTAGCCCTGGGACCAGAGTCTCAATTCTTAGATGCCTCTCCATAGGGTATCAGCAAAGGTTGTACTCGTTCACCTGAGGCTGCAGCAAGCACCCATACCCAGAAAACACTGCCCCTTGCACATGCACGCACACACACACACACACACTCACAGTAGCCTTACAGCCTATGGGAGTAGGGGTGTCCAGGCACAGCAAAGTCCTCACATCTCCTTCTTTGGCGGGTTTTGTCAGAGTGGGGATGGGGTAACCAAGAGCCCTTTCCTCCTGCCACATCAGATTCCCCTGGCTCTTCCATTCAGCCCATAGCACCAGTAATGGCTTGAGAGAGCCCCAAAAATGTTCTAAGCTATCCATTCTGAGGCTAAGCAATTTGTATTTTCATTTATTCATTCAATAAATATTAACTGAGCATACACCATGCTCCAGGAAGTCTAAGAAGTGCTGAAAATAAAGGCATTAATAAGACAGTTCTTCTTTTCTTCCACAAAAATATTGACATTCCGTGAATAAAGAAAATGCAAGTTACCACACTTCTCATACTAACCTTCTATATGTTAAAACACATATACTAAGTGTAAATTCAGCATTCGCCCCTTCATGACAAATAACTAAAACTAATTAAAGGTCTTTTGATCTTTCCTTGAGTGTTTGTTTTCCAATATATAGATTATAGCTGCCTCAAAACCTTTGTATAAAAGGGGAGCTGTTAAAAATATACAATTGTTTTATAGTATAGACGTGTTATAGTTTAACGTTATTACACATATGTGCAAAGAAAACGTACAGTATTTTCTATCAGCTATCCAGTCTTTCTCACTATACCCACCCTCCTGGGAGATAGAGCAGATGATAGTGTTTTTAAACTTGCCAGATAGCATCTCTGTTAATTGCATCTTTGGTTTAAATAGTCTCATTTAAATGATTTATTTTCTTTTAGATATGTATTCATCCAATTTCTTCCTTGTACCCACTGCTCCCATCTGAGGTGACACATACTAAATGGAATGGTGAAGAGGAGCAAGAAGGAAGAGAAGGGCTCCGGGATCCATGCGCTCAGTTCCTTGTATTATCCCTTGGCTCTATGTGATGTTGTAGCTCAGGCATTGTCCGCTGTGTCCTCATGAGGGACCTGTGGCTACTTAGGTGTAGTCTGTGGGTCCTTGAATGGGCTCACTGACATGCAGCTGGCCCCATCTGGCCCTAAGGGAGCATTATGCTGGCCCTCCCCATCACCATCTTGGAGGCGGGCCTGAGCTGACTATGGAGATTCTCCTGGAGAATCGCAACCCTTCTTAGGCTGCATCAAAGGATGCAGGCCTCTGGCTCCAGTGTTCTCAGGCTGGTCCATGCCTAGTTGGATAGAAATAGTGCCCTCCTCCTTTATTTTCACCCCCAAGAGTGGATGGTCACCGCAGACCTTGGTCTGTCTCTTGCCCCATTTCTCCTGCCCTCTCACTCTCATAATTAGAAGAGGAGATCCTCTTTGTACTTTTTCTCTCTGTTTTATGTGAATTCCCCTTATATTCTGTCCTGAGTTCTCTTTGGTTTCTAGCAATCTCCATGTTCAAGTCCAGACCTAGGTTTTGTTGTGTTAATGGCAGCATAAATATATCTAAAATCTTTATTTTTCCTCACAATTGCCTTATTAGGGACTCAAAATTGCTATTGAAAGAATCCTAATTTCCTACTCTACCTCCCATTCCCCCAGCAGATAGATGGGAGTGTGCACTCTGAAAAAGGCCATGTATACAGAAAAGAAAAAAGAGATTAGTATTAGGTTTCACAGTACCAGCCTCTCCCATCACAGACCCATAGAGGCTGTGTATATATATATATATATATATACACACACACACACACACACACACGCACATGCACACACACACTCTCTATATATATAGATAAAGAGTTGTTGATTTAACTCATATATATATAGAGAGAGAGGTGCTGTATATAGAGTGTGTATATATATATAAATATATGTAGATATACACACATATATATATCACCAGGAATTTCTCTTTGGACAATGAGTAAAGTCAATAAAATGACAAGTTTCAAATTGTGTGAACATTTATTTATAGGCTTTTGTAGGGGTTTGGGTAGGGAGGACTGACTATTATCAACCATTCCAGAAAGGGCCTGTCTCCAGGTAAATGGAGACTCCACATAAGAAGTGTCGTGCTTATCATGCAGTAAGTGATTATTAAGCACCTACTATGTGCTAAGTTTGTTAATGCTTGAAGATGAGTAATGATTTATTTTAGTATTTTATAATAATGGTCTTTGTTCTCAGCCTGTTTCTTCTGGCAACATCCAAATGAAAAGAACTTTACTTACAACTTCCTGGCTTTTCTGGAGGCCTTTCTTAGCAGGAGCCTGACTCCCACAGTGTGACCAAAGCATAAATTCACTGTTTTCTAACAGCTGGCCTTAAACCAACACCAGAGCCTCAGAGTCAACAGAAAACTGAAAAGCCAGCAAAGGTCATCAGTGCCTCTAGTGGCTTGGTCAACAGAGGGCCTTAAGACTGAAGACCCTTAACTTCTGCATGTACTTGACTTCAATTTTTAGGATGTTTCTGTTCTTAATGATGTTTGAGAAAATATGAGGCACCACGTGTCTAACAAAAATTCAAGAAAAGCTCTCTCATTGGAAATAAAGCATATTTTAAATCAATACCAGTAGGGAATAAAATGTAAAAGCTTTTGTCTAAGTTCAAAATAACCACATTCAACTCAGAATAGAAATCTGAAGGACAAGGAAAAATAGTGAAAAAAGCAGGAAGAATGTCAGTAACAACAGTGGCTAAAAGTGTTACTCCAGGCCAGGCTTTGGACTAAACAGTTCGACTCTGTATCATATTTCATCCTCACAACACCTCTGTGAAATAGGTATTATTATTTCCCCAATTTTCAGATGAGGAAATGGAAGCCTAGAGAGGTTAAATGAAATGCCTGAGATCCTACAGTGAGTAAATGGAGATTGGAGTTCAGATCTAGATCTGTGCAGCCACAAAACCATGAAAACTCTTTCTACTTCGCTTCTGGTACATGTTGGAGTCCATTAAAGAAGACAAGAATCCAAGGAGAATGGCGTCAACAAGAGAAGGGAATTTGATCTGGGTGTTGAAGGTGAAGTAGGATTGGGATGTAAGGAGCATCTCTGCCACATTTTACCCTGCTAGTCATCAGGTTGTTGATTTAACTCATTTATAGGAAAAGAGGGCACAGTTAAACCATAGCAGCTGTGTGTTCTGTGAATGCTGATGAACAAGATGGCCCCATCAAAATGATGGCCCAGTCCTAAAGGTGATTTTAAAATCATGTCATTGCCAAATTTTCAACTGACCCTTAAAATGTGTCTCTCACACACACTTTACAATTAACTCATCTCAGACTCAACACTTCCCTAAGATTTTACCCAAATAGCAGGGCCCAGCTCACCACCCTGTCTGGAGCAATTTCTATCTGCCCCTGAGCCGTCCCTGAAATGTGAGTTAAACGGCATGAGGGCTGAAAAGCTCTGTTTCTGTTGGTCTCCTAGCCTGGCTTCTCACTGCCTGTGATTGTGGTGACTTCAGGCCTTGGAGATTAAAGCCCGTGTTTGTCTTTCAGCACCTGATGAAAGTGCCTGACCAGAACGTGAAGTACACTGGGAAATCAGCCTCCACAGCTGGAGGAAGTGAGTTTGACAAACCCCACACTGAAGGGAGAGGGGGTGATTTTCCTGGGAACTCAAGGAAGGTTCAGTCCTAACCTCTAACACATACCACAGATTATTACCGTTGCTGCCCAAGAGGGCTCAGATGGGAAAATAATGCTAATACATTGCGGAGGTGGTGAATTCTAGGCCCCCAAAGTCACGAAATTTCAAAGCTGACTGATTCTAATTTAGGTTCAGCTGAGTGAAAGAGAACAGCGTGTTTTATGGTACTCTCTTAACATTACTAAATGCAATATATTGAGTTAACCATTAATTTTTTTCTAAAGAAGTAGAAAACCGTGGTTGTATAATCATGGTCACATTCACATTTCTGTAAATGCTTCACCTTAGGCATGTCATGACTTTTCAAAAATGTTATTCTTTTGAACACTTTACTTGTTTTTTTATTTAAAATAAATAAACAGAAAATACTGTTGCTGTGATGATTGTTAGGTCTTTGTGACTACTTTGTGTTAGTTACTATATTTTAAATTTTTAATTTTAAAATATTTTAAATATAAAGAAATGTACAGATATATTAGATGCCTGTGTAGTTACTACCCAAATTTAATAATTGTTAATATTTTGCCATATTTAACACATATTTTTTAAAAGAAAGATTTCATTAAAGCCCTGTCCACATTCTTTATTTTAGATCACCTTTACTTTCTTCCTGAAGGTAATCGCTGTCCTGAAGGTGGAGAGTTGGTAGGTGTGATTTTGGGGTGCATTTTAAAACTCGTACTCCTAAGTATGTACTTATAACTACATGAGCAGGTTTAAGGTGTGTGTGTGTGTGTGTGTGTGTATGTGGTATATGTACATATATGGTAGATATGTATATATAAGAAATACATGTATATATAATATATGGCATATATATTAATGTAACATATACTATACATATATTTTTAAAACCGGTTTTTTTATGTTGTTTCCAATTTTTTCCTGTAAACATCCTTATGGGTATCTTCTTGTGTGTGCACCTAAGGGTTTCTCTAATGTGTGGTAATAATATGTTTGCATGTATTCAATTTTGCTAGACAGTATTACATTGCCCTACAAAATAGTTTTACCAAGTTACACTTGTGTCAACAGTGTATACTATACCCCATTTCCCCATATTCTTGCCAATAAATCTGATGTTGTTAGCCTTATAATTCCTTTGCTAATGTGGTGACTGTAAAATGGTATCTCTTTGCTTTATTTCATTTCCCTGATTACCAGTGAGATTAAATGCCTTTATATATGTTTGGCAGTCTTTTAGCTTTCTTCTCCATTCTTTGCCCATTTTTTCTTTTGGGTATTTTATTTTTATCTTACTAATTTATAGGAGATTTTTATGTATGATGAATACTGATCCTTTGTTGGTTATATATATTGTCCTTTACTTCCATGTCATTATGTTTTAGGAATGTATCAGGTAAACAATACATCAATGGATTTTCAAAGAGTTGTCTTTTATTTCTGTTTTACAAATACTGTGATTCCTGATATATTTTTATTCATTTCTTATTTTGTTTCTAATTGTGTCTGTGTGTGTGCATATATGCTTCTTTTTACCTCCTTTCTACCTTCTATAGAATGATTAAGTTCTCTGTGCTAGGCGCAATGGCTCACGCCTGTTATCCCAGCACTCTGGGAGGCTGAGGCGGATGGATTACTTGACGTCAGGAGTTTGAGAACAGTCTAGCCAACATGTTGAAACCCCATTTCTACTAAAAATACAAAAATTAGCCAGGTGTGGTGGTGTGTGCCTGTGGTCCCTGCTACTGGGTAGGCTGAGGCACGAGAATCACTTGAACCTGGGAGGCAGAGGTTGCAGTGAGCCCAGATCACGCCACTGCACTTCAGCCTGGGTGACAAAGTGAGAAAAAAAAATGATTACGTGATTCTTTGCAGACTCCATTTCCCTCTGTTATTTTGGAAGTTACATATTTTATTTCTATTCTTTCAATAGTTACCCTTACATTTTAACAAACATACTTGACTTAATAAAATTCAAAGTTAATTAATACCTATACTCTTCTGCATAACACAGGCAACTTGGAACAATTTAACTCAAATTACTACTTCACATTTTTGGTATAAAGTAACTTAATCTATCTTGTTTTTATCCCTCCTTCCCTTTTAGTTTTATGGTTACCGCTTTGTTGACAGTTAATAATAATTTATATTATCCATGCCTGCCAATGTCTTTGATCACGATTGATTCTCAGATCTCCTTCTTTCTGGGTTTCTTTCTTTCTAAAGTACATTATATAATAGTTCTTCAGCATGGGCTTTGAGCTGAAAACTATCTTTGTTTTATCCTCATTTTTGAGTGATTATTTAGCATGGTCTAGAATTCCAGATTGTCAGTGATTTTCCCTCAGCACTCATAGCATATTCATTCATTATCTTCTGGTACCCATTGTTGCTGATGAAAAGTTTGTTTTCATCTGCCTGTGTTTGAGTAAGTAATCTGTCTCTTCTTTCTGGTTGCATCTAGATTTTCTCTTTATATCCTGAAGTTTTATTAAAATGTGTTTAGGTGTGACTTTTAAAAAAATAAATTATTCTCATGGGTCACTGTGCTTCTAAATTATGAAAAAGTCTGTTATCAATGTTAGGAAATTCTCACTATTTCTTCCTTGAATATGTTATCTTCTTCTGGCACCCCTCTTAGATGTATGTTAAGCCATCTCAGTTTGTCCTCCTAATTTACTTACTTCCCTTTCATACATTCAGTTTGTCTGTGCAACAAAATGAGAAATTTTCTCAGATCTTTCTTCTTCACACGTTCTCTAGCTGTGTTTAAACAGCTCTTAACCTATCTGTGGTTAGTTGCAGTAATGTCCTCAATTATTTACTCCTCCCTGTATCTACACCCTGTTCCATATAACTATGCAATACCTTCTCACCATAAACTGGGTAACATTGACTGCTCCTTGACCACAGACTCCATCATGCCATTATTTTGATCAAGAAAATGAGGCAGAACTGACAGTGTGCCACTTGTTCATGCCTTTGCACTTCCGCATTGTCATACTAACATGCCCAGGGTAGTCTGCTGGGGGAAGAGAAGCATGTGAAACGGAGCCCAGGCACCTCGTCACCCCAGTGAGGGCCAGCCTAGATCATCCAACAGTAAGCTGAGCCCTGGAAGTGAGCAAGCCCACCAAGATCAGCAAGGTCACTTTGCCAGCCCTGCTGACCCCAGGCACATGAGTAGGAAATGCTTGCTGTGTGCCTTTCAGGACCTAGGCAATAGTGTTGTTGTGGCAACAGGAAACAAATATACCATGCACTGAGATTTTTATTTTACTAAACTTTTTTTCATTTGTAGGTAAGCTAATTATTACTTTTTCAAATTTACCTGTTTTTAAAAACCATATCCTATTTTTTCTACATATTTCTGTTTCATCTTTTGTCTATTTAATCATTTTAAACATAGATATTTTATAACTTCTTTCAGGTTGTTGATCTATCTGAAGTTCTTGGAGTGCTAATCTTCCTGTTATGGCTGATTTCTGTCATTAGTGTTTCCTCATTTTGCCTATAATTTTAATTTTTTAGTCCATATCTATTTTACCATGGGAATCCAGTACACAGAAATTTTTGAAAGCATTCGCAGACAGCCGTTTTGTATTTGCTTCTGCTAGAGGCTACAAGTGTGTCCACAGTCTGGGACCAGTTTGACATTAATGTCTTATTTTAAAGATTTTGGTACTATGTAGGTAGCATAAATTGTCATTCTACAAACACAAGTGACACGTTACTTCAGTTTCTCACTGGAGACTATTTTTGTACCCACGTGCTGCAGAGACAAACTTTCTTTGCATTTCAAGACAGTCATTGGGATGTTAACCCTCTTTCACCAAAGGTACAGAGTTTCCCAGTCCTGGCTTAATGTAGAAGTGTCAGGTTCAACGGTCACCTCCTACAGACCAGGACCCTGTGTTTACATCCCGCGGAACCACAGCACCTTGGCATGGGGGCCTATTCCAAGTTTGATCCTCTCTGGGCCTCAATGGCATCAGCTCATGAGCTTACATTCTTCATTTCTAAAACTTGGGGGTTATCTCTTTTATTCCTTAAAACTAGCCCATGCTAACCTTTACACAATACTCCTTTTATGTCTGTTAGGAAAGTTGTCCATGTGGGTCAGTGTGCCATGCTGCTGGCAGATGCACTGTTTAGCAACCAAAAGTAATATTGCAAAAAATTAGAAATGAAATGTTTTTAAAATTTATTTTGAATTACTATGGGTAAATAATAGATGTATATACTTAGATACATTTGACGGGATTTTTTTGTTTTTTTGCTTTTTTGGGTTTTTTTTGAGATGGAGTCTCGTTCTGTTGCCCAGGCTGGAGTGCAGTAGCACAATCTCACCTCACTGCAAGCTCCATCTCCTGGGTTCATGCCATTCTCCTGCCTCAGCCTCCCAAGTAGCTGGGACTATAGGTGCCCACCACCACACCTGGCTAATTTTTAAATTTTTAGTAGAGAAAGCGTTTCACTGTGTTAGCCAGGATGATCTCGATCCCCTGACCTCGTGATCTGCCTGTCTTGGCCTCCCAAAGTGCTCGGATTACAGGTGTGAGCCACCGTGCCCAGCCTACATTTGATGTTTTAATATAGGCACACAATGTGTAATAATCACACCAGAATAATTAAGATATCTACTACCTTAAGAATTTATCATTTATCTGTGTTAGGAACATTCCAATTCCACCCTTTTAGTTATTTTAATATATATAACAAATGATTGTTGACTATAGTCACTGGGTTATGCTATCAAATACTAGAACTTGGGGAAAATGGAGGCTAGGAGGCAGGACTCATTTGCAGCTCCTACTTGGATGGACAGAGCAGCTTGTGGAGACTCACATCATGAACTTTTGCTCCAAGAACTACTGCAGAAACAGCCAAGAGAGTCCACAGACCCTTTGCAGGAAGTGGGTTGCTGCTGCAGGCCCCTGGAGATAGCCAAAACACTGTGAGTGCCCAAAGTGTGAAAGGGGATATTCCACCCCCAACATACGCCCTCACTGGGGAACCTGAAGGTCCAGATCCCAGATCACAGGAGAAGGATTTGACCTTACCTAGAGCTGAGATGAATTTAGAGAGTCAAGTGAAATACAGGGGTACAAACAGCAGCGAGAAGAGCGCCATGGACACTTTCATTCCCCAGGGAAGCCATTTCTGACTTTGTCTCACAGGGGTCCTTAGGGAGGGCTGCCTGGGGAACTGGGAAATGACCAGAGAGAAGGAAACGTCCAGCTGAACTTTGTAACAGTTTCAACCGAATGCAAAGTTTCCTGGACAGAACTTGGGGTGGGGGGGTCGTTGAATCGGGAGTGCAGACATAGCACAGAAACTGCAGCAGGCAGGGAGGTGCAAAATCTGAAAGCCCTGCTTGCTTTCTAAGCCGGGAGACTGGTAGCCTGGGGCAAGTTCTCAGCCCTGCTTACTCACTACCTGGAAACAAACTCAGTGCTGTCAAGGGGGCATGGTGGGAGTGAGCCCAGCCATTCAGGCTGCGGAGAAGCTGGGTGAGGCCTGTAACTACCAGCTTTCCCCCACTTTCCTGGTGACCTACATGATGCACAAAGGCAGCGATAATCACCCTAGGAACATAACTCCATTGGCCTGAGAACCACACTGCCATCGTCCACAGCAGCCACTGCAAGCCCCCACAAGAAGACTCAGAGCTCAGACATGCCTAACCCTGCCCCCACCTGATAGTCTTTCTCTACCCACTCTAGTAGCCAAAGACAGAGGACATAATCTCTTGAGAGCTCTATGGACCTGCCCACTCCCTGATCCTCCCTACACTATCACAGCTAATGCTCTCTTGAAAGCACCACCCCCTGGCTGGAGGCCAACCCACATGAAACTAGCACAATAAGCAAAACTACAACCAAGAACCTTCATGGAGTCCACTTTACTCCCTTGCTACCTCTGCCAGAACAGGTGCTGGTATCTACAGCAGAGAGACCTGAAGATGGTTCACATCATAGGACTCTGTGCGGACACTCCCCAGTACCAGCCCAGAGTCCAGTAGTTCCAAAGGGTGGCTAGATCCAGAAGAGAAATTACAGTCACTGCAGTTCAGCTCTCAGGAAGCCACATCCCTAGAGGAAGGGGGAGAGCAGCACATCAAGGGAGCACCCCGTGGGAAAAAAGAGTCTGTACAGCAGCCCTTGAGCCCAAGATCTTCCCTCTGACATAGTCTACCCATATGACAAGGAACCAGAAAAAAATTCTGGTAATATGACAAACAAAGTTCTTTAACACCCCTAAAAGATCACACTGGCGCACCAGCAATGGATCCAAATCAGGAAGAAATCTCTGAATTGCCAGAAAAAGAATTCAGAAAGTCAATTATTAAGCTAATCAAGGAGGCGCCAGAGAAAGGTGAAGTCAAACTTAATAAAATTTAAAAAATGAATCACGCTGCTGTAAAGACACATGGACACATACGTTCATTGCGGCGCTATTCACAATAGCAAAGACTTGGAATCAACCCAAATGTCCATCAGTGACAGACTGGATTAAGAAAATGTGGCACATATACACCGTGGAATACTATGCAGCCATAAAAAAGGATGAGTTCATGTCCTTTGTAGGGATATGGATGCAGCTGAAAACCATCATTCTCAGCA
>NW_012116177.1:683302-756349 GCF_000951035.1 Colobus angolensis palliatus
GGAAGGGGAACATCACACACCGGGGCCTATCATGGGGAGGGGGGAGGGGGGAGGGATTGCATTAGCAGTTATACCTGATGTAAAGGACGAGTTGATGGGTGCTGACTAGTTGATGGGTGCAGCACACCAACAAGGCACAAGTATACATATGTAACAAACCTGCATGTTATGCACATGTACCCTAGAACTTAAAGTATAATAATAAAAAAAAATAAAAAAGGATTGAGGAAAACAACTCTCCTGGAGCATTTTCTTATCAGAACCCCGTATCATGTGTAGGGCGTGGTATCCTTGGTTGTTCCTTATGAGACTATGTCTGGTTCTTCAAACTTAACTGGGGCTTGTGAGGTCTTTAAAAAAGAAAATTTTTTTTTAATGATATATGAAGTGAAAAAGCTTCAGTGAAATAAATAACATAAATAAAAAACAATCACAACCTCTGGAAATAAAGGACACACTTAGAGAAATGCAAAATACACTGGAAAGTCTCAGCAATAGAATCAAAAAGTAGAATAAAGAACTTCAGAGCTCGAAGACAAGGCTTTCAAATTAACTCAATCTAACAAAGATAAAGAAGAAATAATTTTTAAAAATGAATGATGCCTCCAAGAAGTATGGGATTGTGTTAAATGACAGAGCCTAGGTATAATTGTTGTTCCCAAGGAAGAAGAGAAATCTAAAAGTTTGGAAAATATGTTTGAGGGAATAATTACAGAATACTTCCCAGGCCTCGTAAGAGATCTAGACATCCAAATACAAGAACTTCGAAGAACATTTGGGAAATTTATTGCAAAAAGATTATCATGTCAGCATAGTCATCAGGTTTTCTAAAGTCGAGACGAAGAAAATAATCTTAAGAGTTGTCAGGCAAAAGCATCACATAGCCTAAAAAGGAAACTCTATCAGATTAACAGCAGGTTTCTTAGCAGAAACCCTACAAGCTAGAAGGGACTGAGGACCTATCTTTGTTCTCCTTAAACAAAACAATTATCAGCCAAGAATTTTGGATCCAGAGAAACTAAGCTTCATAAATGAAGGAAAGATAGTCTTTTTGAGGCAAAGGCTGAGAGAATTTGCCGCTTCCAAGCCAGCTCTATAAGAACTGCTAAAAGGAGCTCTAAATCTTGAAACAAATACTCAAAAAACACCAAAATAGAACCTCATTAAAGCATAAATCTCACAAGATCTATATAACCAAAGCACAATGTAAAACAAAACAAACAAACAAAAAACAAGGTATTCAGGCAACAAATATCATGATGAATAGAATAGTACCTCACATCTCAATACTAAAATTGAATGTAAATTGTCAAAATGCTCCAATTAAAAGACAAAGAGTGGGAGAATGGAGAAGAATTCACCAACCAAGTATCTGTTGTCTTCAAGAGACTCACCTAACACATGGGGACTCACATAAACTTAAGGTAAAGGGGTGGAAAAAGATATTCCATGCAAATAGGCATCAAAAATGAGCAGGAGTAGCTATTCTTATATCAGACAAAACAAACTTTAAAGCAACAGCAGTTAAAAATGCCAGAGGGACATTATATAATGATGAAAGGACTTGTTAAACACAAAAATGTCACAATCCTAAACATATATGCACCTAATATTGGAGTGCCCAAATTTATAAAACAACTACTATTAGATTTAAGAAATAAGATAGATGGCAATATATTAATGGTGGAGGACTTTAATACTCCACTGACAGCAACAGACAGGTCATCATGACAGAAAGTCAACAAAGAAGCAATGAATTTAAACTATACTTTAGAACAAATGGACTTAACAGATATTTACAGAACATTCTACCCAACAACTGCAGAATATACATTCTACTCCTCAGCACATGGAGCATTCTTTAAGATAGATCATATGATAGGCCAGAAAACAAGTCTCAATAAATTTAGGAAAACTGAATCAAGTACTCTTTCAGACCATAGTGTAATAAAAGTGGATATCAACTCAAAAAGGAACCTTCAAAACCATGCAGATACCTGGAAATTAAATAACCTGCTCCTGAATGATCACTGGGTCAACAATGAAATCAAGATGGAAATTTAAAAATTCTTTGAACTGAATGATAATAGTGACAACCTATCAAAACCTCTGGGATACAGCAAAGGTGGTGATAAGAAGAAAGTTCATAGCCTTAAATATATATCTACATCAAAACATCTGAAAGACCACAAATAGACAATCTAAGGTCACACCTCAAGGAACTACAGAAATAAGAACAAACCAAACCCAAGCCCAGCAGAAGAAAGGAAATAACAATGATCAGAGCAGAACTAAATGAAATTGAAACAAAAAAAATACAAAAGATAAATTAAACAAAAAGCTGAGTCTTTGAAAAGATAAATACAATTGATAGATCATTAGTGAGATTAAACAAGAAAAGAAGAGTGAAGATCCAAATAAGATCAATTAGAAACAAAATGGGAGATATTACAACAAATACCACAGAAATACAAAAGATTATTCAAGGCTACTATGAACACCTTTATGTGTATAAACTAGAAAATCTAGAGGAGAAACTAGAAATATACAACCCTCCTAGATTAAACCAGGAATAAATAGAAAGTCTGAACAGAACAATAATAAGCAGTGAGATATAAATGGTAATTTAAAATGCCAAGAAAAGTAAGTCCAGGATCAGATGGATTCACACCTGAATTCTATCAGACATTCAAAGAAGGATTCATGCCAATCCTGTTGACACTATCCCACAAGATAGAGAAAAAGGGAATCCTCCTCAAATCATTCTATGAAGCCAGTATCACCCTAATACCAAAACCAGGAAAGGACATAACAAAGAAAACTACAGACTAATATCCCTGATGAACGTACATAGATGCAAAAATCCTCAACAAAATACTAGCTAACTGAATCTGACAGCATATCAAAAAGGTAATCCACCATGATCAAGTGGATTTCATACCAGGGATGCCGGGATGTTTTAACGTATGCAAGTCAATAAATGTGATACACCACATAAACAGAATTAAAAACAAAAATCACATGATCATCTCAATAGATGCAGAAAAAGCATTTGACAAAGTCCAGCATCCCTTTTTGATTAAAACCCTCAGCAAAATCAGCACACAAGGGACATACCTCATTGTAATAAAAGCCATCTATGACAAACCCACAGCCAACATCATACTGATGGGGGAAAAGCTGAAAGCATTCCCTCGGAGAACTGCAACAAGACAAGAATGCCCTCTCTCACCACTTCTATTCAACATGGTACTAGAAGTCCTAGCCAGAGCAATTAGACAAGATGAAGAAATAAAGGGCATCCAAATCAGTAAACAGGAAGTCAAACTGTCACCGTTTGCTGATGATATGATTGTATATATAGAAAACCCTAAAGACTCCTCCAAAAAGCTTCCTAGAGCTGATAAATGAATTCAGCAAAGTTTCAGGATACAAAATTAATGTACAAAAATCAGTAGCTCTGCTATTCACCAACAGCAACCAAGCTGAGAATCAAATCAAAAACTCATTCCCTGTTATAATAGTTGCAATAAAATAAAATAAAATACTTAGGAATATACATAACCAGGAAGGTGAAAGACCTCTACAAGGAAAACTGCAAAACACTGCTGAAAAAAGTCATAGACAAAACAAACAAATGGAAACATACCCCATGCTCATGAATGGGTAGAATCAATAATGTGAAAATAACCATACTGCCAAAAGCAATCTTCAAATTCATTGCAATTCCCATCAAAATACCACCATCATTCTTTGCAGAACTAGAAAAAAAATTCTAAAATTCATATGTAACACAAAAAGAGTCTGCATAGCCAAAGCAAGACTAAGCAAAAAGAACAAATCTGGAGGCATCACGTAAACCAACTTCAAGCTATACTATAATGCCATAGTCACCAAAACAGCATGGTACCAGTACAAAAACAGGCACAGAGACCAATGGAATAGAATAGAGAACCCAGAAATAAACCCAAATACTTACACCAAACTGATCTTCAACAAAGCAAACAAAAACATAAAGTGGGGAAAATATATCCTATTCAAAAATTGTGCAAGGATAATTGGCAAACCACATGCAGGAGAATGAAACTGGATCTTCATCTCTCACCGTATACAAAAATCAACTCGAGGTGTATCAGATACTTTAATCTGAAACCTGGAACTGTAAAAATTCTAGAAGATAACATCAGAAAAACCTTTGTCGACACTGGCTTAGGCAAACACTTTATGACCAAGAACCCAAAAGCAAATACAACAAAAACAAAGATAGATGGGACTTAATTAAATGAAAAAGCTTCTGCACAGCAAAAGAAACAATCAGCAAACAGACAACCTACAGAATGCGAGAAGATCTTGGCAAGTTATATATCCAACAAAGGACTAATTTCCTGAATCTATAAAGAATTCAAATCAGCAAGAAAAAAAAATCCCATCAAAAAGTGGGCTAAGGACATGAATAGACAATTCTGAAAAGAAGGTATACAAATGGCAAACAAACATAATGAGAAAATGTTCAACATCACTAATTATCAGGGAAATAGAAATCAAAACCACAATACAATACCAGTTTACTCCTGCAAGAATGGCCGTAATCAAAAAATTAAAAAATAATAAATATTGGCATGGATGTGGTGAAAAGGGAGCACTTTTACGCCGCTAGTTGGAATGTAAACTAGTACACCTACTGTGGAAAACAGTGTGGAGATTTCTAAAATAACTAAAAGTAGAGCTACTATTTGATCCAGCAATCCCACTACTGGGTATCTACCCAGAGGAAAAGAAGTCATTATATGAAAAAGATACCTACACAGGCATGTTTATAGCAGCACAATTCTCAATTGCAAAAATATGGAACCAGCCCAAATGCCACTCAGTCACGTGGATAAAGAACTTGTGATATATATACACACACACACACACACATCACATCACATATGTCTGTTTCTTCCTGTTTACATATATATGTATGTACACCTTGGAATACTACTCAGCCATAAAAAGGATGAAATAATGGCATTCAGAGCAACCTACATGGAATTGGAGACAATTATTCTTTTTTTTTAAAAAATTATGCTTCAAGTTCTGGGATACATGTACAGAACCTGCAGGTTTGTTTCATAGGTATACGCATGCCATGGTGGTTTGCTGCCCCCATCAACCCATGATCTACATTAGGTATTTCTCCTAATGCTACCCCTCCCCTAACCCCCCAACCCCCGACAGGCCCTGGTGTGTGATGTTCCCCTCCCTGTGTCCATGTGTTCTCACTGTTCAACTCCTACTTATGAGTGAGAACATGCGGTGTTTGGTTTTCTGTTCCTTGTGTTAGTTTGCTGAGAATGATGGTTTCTAACTTCATCCATGTCCCTGCAAAGGACATGAAATCATCTTTTTTTATGACTGCATAGTATTCCATGGTGTATATATGTCAATTTTCTTTATCCAGTCTATCATTGATGGACATTTAGGTTGGTTCCAAGTCGTTGCTATTGTGAACAGTGCCACAATAAACATACGTGTGCATGTGTCTTTATAGTAGAATGATTTATAATCCTTTGGGTATATACCCAGTAATGGGATTCCTGGGTGAAACGGTATTTCTGATTCTAGATCCTTGAGGAATTGCCACACTGTCTTCCACATTGGTTGAACTAATTTACACTCCCACCAACAGTGTAAAAGCATTCCTGTTTCTCTGCATCCTCTGCAGCATCTGTTGTTTGCTGACATTTTAATGATCGCCATTCTAACTAGCGTAAGATGGTATCTCATTGTGGTTTTGATTTGAATTTCTCTAATGACCAGTAATGATGAGCTTTGTTTCATATGTTCGTTGGCTGCATAAATGTCTTCCTTTGAGAAGTGTCTGTTCATATCCTTTGCCCACGTTTTGATGGGGTTGTTTTTATCTTGTAAATTTGTTTAAGTTCCTTGTAGATTCTAGATATTAGCCCTTTGTCAGATGCATAGATTGCAAAAATTTTCTTCCATTCTGTAGGTTGCTTGTTCACTCTAATGATAGTTTCTTTTGCTGTGCAGAAGTTCTTTAGTTTAATTAAATCCCATTTGTTAATTTTGGCTTTTGTTGCCATTGCTTTTGGTCTTTTAGTCATGAAGTCTTTGCTCATGCTTATACCATGAATGGTATTGCTTAGGTTTTCTCCTAGGCTTTTATGGTTTTAGGTCTTACGTTTAAGTCTTTAATTCATCTTAAGTTAATTTTTGTATAAGGTGTAAGGAAGGGGTCCAGCTTCAGTTTTCTGCCTATGGTGGAGACCATTATTCTAAGTGAAGGAACTCAGAAATGGAAAACCACACATTGTATGTTCTCATTCATAAGTGGAAGCTAAGCTATAAGGATGCAAAGGCCTAAGAATCATACAATGGACTTTAGAGACTTGGGGAAAGAGTGGCAGGGGGTGAGGGATAAAAGGTTACACACTGGGTACAGTGTACACTGCTCTGGAGATGGGTGCACCCAAATCTCACAAATCACCATTAAAGAACTTATTCATGTAACCGGACAGGGTGTAGTGGCTCATGCCTGTAATCCCAGCACTTTGGGAGGCCAAGGCAGGCAGATCACTTGAAGTCAGGAGTTCAAGACCAGCCTGGCCAACACGGTGAAACCCCATCTATACTTCAAATACAAAAATTACCCGGGCATGGTGATGGGCACCTGTATCACAGCTACTCAGGAGGCTGAGGCAGGAGAATTGCTCGAACCTGGAAGGCAGAGGTTGTAGTGAGCCGAAATAGAGCCACTGCATTCCAACTTGGACAACAGAGTGAGACTCTGTCTCAAAAAAAAAAAAAAAAAAAAAAATTATTCATGTAACCAAACACCACATGTTCCCGAAAAACCTATTGAAATAAAAATAAATTTAAAAACTAGAGCTTATTGATTTTATCTAACTATATTTTTACACCCATTAATCATCTTTACTTTGTCCCCACTCCCCACTACCCCTTTTAGCCTCTGGTAACATCATTCTACTCTCCATCTCCATGAGTTCAATATTTTTAATTTTTAGCTCCCCAAAAGAAGTGAGAACATGTGAAGTTTGTCTTTCTGTGTCTGGCTCCAGTTCCATCCACATTGTTGCAAATGACAGGATTTCGTTCTTTTTATGGCTGAATATTATTTTATTGTGTATATGACCACATTTCCTTTATCTATTCAACCACTGATCGACACTTAGATTGCTTCCAAATCTTGGCTATTATGAACAGTGCTGCAATAAACACGGGAGTGGAGCTATCTCTTTGGTATACTGATTTTCTTTCTTTTGGATATATACTTCACAGTGAGATTGCTGCATCATATGGTAGATCTATTTTTAGTTTTTTGAGGAGCTATCATGCTATTCTCCATAATGATTGCTGATTTACATTCCCTTCAATAGAAAAAAATGTTTTAACTGACCTAGTCCTCAAGCAAAATAAGAATATAGTGCAATACAAAAAATATGGTCCAGGATACAAGCTTTTCTTTAAAGTGACCTTAATTTTTGTTAAGCATTAGAAATATTCTTTATCTTTGTTAAGCAGTAAAAATTGACATAAGCAGTGTTTGGACTTATGGTCCTGTTTTCCCAAAATCATGATTTCATACAATTCCTCTGTATTCTGTGATTTAATTTATGAGACTGTATCCATTCTTTATTTTCCTGGCAACACTTGATTTTTATGTCTGTAAATCATTTGAGATGTAACAACACTGCAAATCAACATTTAGAAGAGTACACAGGCATGACACACTTCATTTTTTAATGTTAGATTTTATTTGAAAATATTTTAAAATAAATGCCTTTAAATGAATACTTTCAAAATACTGCAACGTGGTTTTCTAACAAATAACTGAGGTTTCTGGAAATCTTTCCTCTCCTCTCTCCAGAGCCTGTTGGGGTGAAAGAAGGTCAGGGGATCAGAGAGCAGAGATGTTCCACACTAATTCTAATCCTCCCCTACTTTGCCTTAATCCCTTCTTCATTCCCACACTAATGAGGGCACAGTCTGGTGGACAAAATACAGAGGCTGGCTTTTTGGTAAGAGTCGTAATTTTGTTTCAAGGTAGAAAAAATATTTCCATTGTTTGGCCAGTTTTGATTTGAACTGGATTAGCTGGAAAAGATAACTATGGCTTCAATAAGTTGGAAGGGAGTAGCGCATCAAGATTTATAAAAATAGACCAACAATATACCAAATGATGCATTGTTCCTGAGTATAATCAGTGTGTGGATAAATGGAAAGTAATTGTACTCAGAGAAAAGCCATTCTCCTGGCTGTGGAAGCAGGAAAAACAGTGTATCACAATTCTGTCACAGGATATAGATGCTATTTTATTTCAAAATGGTAGACTAACAAATTGCACCTAAAGAGGCCGTGTGATATACAGAAAGGATAATTCTTTTAAAGCCAAATGGACCCATGTATCACTGGGCCAGCAAGCTCATAATCTTAGTATTTTCTTCTTGTAAAGTGGAAAATAATAATGATTACTATGCAGGAGTATTGGGAAGATAAAAATGAGAAAATATATATTAAATACTTGGTTTATAAGCACATGATAAAAGATACAATTACTGTTATTTTAATACCATTTATCTTAACATATACTTTTTAAATAAAAATTTATGGAATATATATTTAAGAAGCATGAAATGGTGTGTGGCTCATGGAACCCAAATCTCTTAATCAAATGAGAAGGCTCTGAAAGGGAAATTCCAGAGAGTCAAGGGGCTAAGACCAGGGATATTTATGTGGCTGTGTGGATCTAAGCAAGACTCTGCCCCCAGACAGTCAGACTTCCAACACAGATGATGATTACACTGAATGGCTTGGTTGTCTCTGTGTGAATAGTGCCTGACAGGAAACTGACTCCCATGGTACACTTCACAGAATACAGTTAGCTTTACATTTGTTAACACTGATTATGCAAAAGAACAATGAATGAGGCAGCAGGGAGCTTACCCCTCTCTCAACTCTGACTCACTTGAACTCCAACATTATTCTGCCAGAAACGCACTCGTTGTTGGAGAGCAGAAACAGTGTCAAGCTGGGGAGAAAATATTGGAAAAGGCTTTTTTTCAGCCATTTGAAAAAATATATGTGTAAGAGAAATGTATGAGTGGGGAAAATAATTGAATGAAGTGGAATGGGTTTAGTATGATTTAATCACCTTTTAATTTTTCTCAATTTGCCTAATGATGACAGGTGCTACCTGTCTGTGATCTTGTTTTGTCATCACAAGTACCCTGTAACATAGATATTTCCATTTTACAACAATGTTAGTTCATTCGCTCCAAGTCCTCCAGGAGGTGAATAGCCCAAGTCTCTCCGATCCTAAATTCCATAACTCTTTCATTAACCCCTGGTCAGCCAACCCAAGAAGCATATCTAGGACCAAATTCTTATAATTTGAATATCTTACAGGGACATATACAAGTAGGCTTTTTTTCTTTTTTAAAAAAAAATTTTTAATTTTTGTGAGTACATAGTATGTATATATATATTTTGGGGTATGTGTTAGTCTGTTCTCATGCTGCTATGAAAATATACCTGAGACTGGGTAATTTATAAAGAAAAGATATTTAATTGACTCACAGTTCTGCACGACTGGGGAGGCCTCAGGAAACTTACAATCATGGCAGAAGGCACCTCTTCACATTGTGTCAGGAGAGAGAATGAATGCCGAGCAAAGAAGGAAGCCTCTTATAAAACCATCCGATCTCATGAGAACTCACTCACTGCCATGAAAATAGTATAGGGGAAACTGGCCCCATGATTCAGTTATCACCACCTGGTCCTACTTTTGATATGTGGGGATTATTACAATTTGAGGTGAGATTTGGGTGGAGATGCAGAGCCACACGATACCATGAGATACTTCGGTACAGGCATGCAATGTGCAATAATCACGTCAGGGTAAATGGGGTATCCATCCCCTCAAGCATTTCTCTTTTGTGTCACAATCCAATTCTACTCTTTTCATTATTTTAAAATGTGCAGTCATTATTGATTATAGTCACCCTGTTGTGCTATCAAATACTAGGTCTTCTTTATTCTTTCTAACTACTTTTTGTACCCATTAAATATCCCCACATCCCTGCTCCCATCCCCCCACTACTCTTCCCAGCCTCTGGTAACCATCTTCTACTGTCTATCTCCATGAATACAATTGTTTTCATTTGCGTCTCCTACAAATAAGTGAAGTGCGATGTTTGTCTTTCTGTGCCTGGCTTATTTCACTTAACATAATGACTGCCAGTTCCATCCATGTTGTTGCAAATGACAAGATCTTATTCTTTTTATGGCTAAACAGTACTCCATTGTGTCTGTGTATCACATTAATTCATCCATTCATCTGTTGATGGACAAGTAGGTTGCTTCCAAATCTTGGCTGTAGTGAACAGAGCTGCAACAAACATAGGAATACAGATCTCTGTTCAATATACTGATTTCTTTTCTTTTGAGAATATACCCAGCAGTGGGATTGCTGGATCATATGGTAACTCTATTTTACAGTTTTCTGGGGAAACACCAAAATTCTACACAGTGGTCATACTGATTTACATTCTCACCAACAGTGTACAAGGGTTTCTTTTTCTCCAAAGCCTCCGTAGCATTTGTTATTCCCTGTCATTTAAATAAAAGCCATTTTTATCAGGGTGAGATGATATCTCATTGTAGTTTTGATTTACATTTCTCTGATGATCCATGATGTTGAGCATCTTTTTGTATGCCTGTTTGCTATTTATATCTCTTCTTTTGAGAAATGTCTATTTAGATCTTTTGCCCATGTTTTCATTGGATTACTAGATTTTTTCCTATAGGGTTGTTTTGAGCTCTTTATGCATTCTGATTATTAATCCCTTGTCAGATAGGTACTTTGCAAATGTTTTCTCCTTCCCATTTTGTGGGTTGTCTCATGCACTTTGTTGATTGTTTCCTTTGTCGTACAGAAGTTTTAACAGGATGTGATCCCATTTGTCCACTTTTGCTTTGGTTGCCTGTGCTTGTGGTGTATTACTCAAGAAATTTTTGGCCAATCCAATGCTTCCCAATGTTTTCTTGTAGCAGTTTTATAATTTGAGGTCTTCGATTTAAGTCTTTAAACCATTTTGATTTGATTTTTGTATATGGTGAGACATAAGGGTCTAGTTTTATTCTTCTGCATATGGATATCCTGTTTTCCCAGCACCCTATATTAAAGAGACTGTCTTTTCATCAAGGCACCTTTGTCGAAAATGAGTTCACTGTAAGTGTATGGATTCGTTTCTGCGTTCTTTATTCTGTTCCATTGGTCTATGTTGTCTGTTTTTATGGCAGTACCATGCTGTTTGGGTTATGATAGCTCTGTAGTATAATTTGAAGTCAGGTAATGTGATTCCTTCAGTTTTGCTCTTTCTGTTCAGGACAGCCTTGGCTGTTTTGCGTCTTTTGTGATTTCATAAGTTCTAGGATTTTTTTTTTCCATTTCTGTGAAGAATGTCATTGGTATTTTGATAGGAATTGCTTTAGATAGTATGAACATTTAACAATATTGATTCTTCCAATCTATGAAATGGAATATTTTTCCATTTTTTAGTGTCCTCTTAAATTTCCTTCATCAATGTTTAATTTTCATTATAGAGATCTTTTACTTCTTTGGTTAATTCCTAGGTATTTAATTTTATGTGTGGCTGATGAAATTAGATTACATTTTTGTTTCTTTTTCACACTGTTCACTGTTGGCATATAGAAATGCTACTGATTTTTGTATATTGATTTTGTATCCTGCAACTTTACTGAATTTGTTAATCAGTTCTAATACTTTCCTTAAGGAATTTTTAGGTTTTTCCAAATATAAGATCATATCATCTGCAAACAAGAATAATTTTATTTCTTTCTTTTCAATTTGGATGGCCTTTGTATCTTTCTCTTCTCTGATCACTATAGCTAGGATTTCTAGTACTATGTTGAATAACAGTGGTGAAAGCAGGCGTCTTTGATGAGTTTCAGATCTTAGAGGAAAGGCTTTCAGTTTTTCCACATTCAGGATTATACTAGCTGTGAGTCTTTCACATATGGCTTTTATTGTGTTGAGGTATGTTTCTCTTATACCCAGTTTATTGAGAGTTGTTAATCGTGAAGCAATATTGAATTCTATTAAATATGTTTTCAGCATCAATTGACATAATCATATGATTTTCATCCTTCATTCTGTTGATATGATGTACCACATTGACTGATTTGCATATGTTAAACCATCCTTGTATCCCTATGGTAAATCTCACTTGGTCATGATGAACAATCTTTTAAACGTATTGTTGAATTTGGTTTTCTAGTATTTTGTTGAAGATTTTTGCATCAATAATCATCATAAATATTGGTCTATAGTTTTCTTTATTATGTCTTTCTTTGGTTCTGGTATAAGGGTAATACTGGCCTCATAGAATAAGTTTGGAAGTATTCTCTACTCTTATTTTTTAGAATAGTTTGAATAAGGTTGGTATTAGTTCTTCTTTAAATGTTTGGTATAACTCAGCAGTGAAGTCATCAGGTCCTGGACTTTTCTTTATTGGGATAATTTTTATTACAGCTTTGATCTTGTTAGTTGTCATTGGTCTGTTCAGGTTTTGGATTTCTTCATAGTTCAATCTTGTTAGGTTGTATATGTCTAGGAATTTATTTCTTCCAGATTTTCTGATTTATTGACATATAGTTGCTCATAATAGCCACTAGTGATCCTTTGAATTCCAGTGGAACTGGTTGTAATGTCTCCTTTTTCGTATCTGATTTTATTTATTTATGTCTTTTTTTCTTAGATAGCCTTGCTAAAGATTTCTCAATTTATCTTTTCAAAAAATCTTTTCATTTTGTTGATCTTTTAATTATTTTCTTCATTTCATTTTTATTTATTTCTGCTCTGATATTTATTATTTCTTTTCTTCCAATAATTTTAGGTTTAGTTTGTTTTTGCTTTTCTAATTTTTTTAAGATGCATCATTAGGTTGTTTATTTGAAGATTTTCTTTTTTTTGATGTAAGTGCTTATAGCTATAAATTCTCCTCTTCATACTGCTTTCACTGTATCCCATAGGTTTTGGTATGTTGTATTTCTATGATCATTTGTTTCAAATTTTTCAATTTCCTTCCTAATTTCTTCATTGACCCAATGGTCATTCAGGAGCATTTAATCTATTTGTGCAGTTGCCAAAATTCCACTTGATAATTGATTTCTAGTTCTATTCCATGGTGGTCAGAGAAGATGATTGGTATTATTTCATTTTTTTTTTAATGTTTTAAGACTTGTTTTGTGACCCAACATATGGTCTATCCTTATTCATATGCTGAAGAGAAAAATGTGTATTCTGCAGCCATTGGCTAAAATGTTCTCTTAAAACATTCACATTTTTATTACATTAAAAATGTTCTCTTAGAACATTTACTTTTATATTGTTCCCTAATGTAAATATCTCTTAGGTCCGTTTGTTCTACAGTATAGATTAAATCCAATGTTTCTTTGTCAATTTTCTGTCTGAAAGATCTGTCCAATGCTGAAAGTGGGATGTTGAAGTCTTCAGCTATTACTGTATGGGGGTCTATCTCTCTCCTTAGCTCAAATAATATTTGTTTTATATCTGGGTACTTCAATGTTGGGTGCATATATATTTATAAGTGTTATTTCCTCTTGCTGAACTGACCCCTTTATCATTATGTAATGACTTTCCTTGTCTCTTCTTACAGTCTTTGTCTTAAAGTCTATTTTGTCTCATGTAAGTATAGCTACTCCTGCCCTTTTTTTTGGTTTCTATTTGCACAGAATGTCTTTTTCCAGCCCTTTATTTGCAGTCTATGTGTGTGTTTACAGGTGAAGTGCCTTTTTTGTAGGCACAGATACATGGGTCTTTTTGTAAAAAAAAAATTCTTTCAGTCACCCTATGTCTTTTCATTAGAGAGTCTGATCCATTTACAATCAATGCTATTATTGATAAATAAGGACTTACTTCTGCCCCTTTGTTATTTGTTTTCCGTGTGTGGTGTGTGTGTGTGTGTGTGTATGTGTATGTGTGTGTGTATGTGAAGATCTTCCCTTGTTTCTTTCCTTCCTTCCTGACTTTCTTTGACTAAAGGTGATTTTCTCTGGTGTATGATTTAATTTCTTGCTTTTTATTTTTTGTATATCTATACTATGTTTTAAAATTTGAAGTTATGAAGCCTGTAAGTACTGTCATATAACCCATTGTTTTAAAGTGATGTCAGCTTAACACTGCATAAGCAAACAAATAAACAAGCAACAAAAAAACTAATAAAAACTCTACACTTTAACTTTATCCCCCAGGTTTTTAACTTTTTCTTTTCTTCTCTTTATGTCTTATTGAAATGTCTATGTATTGAAAAGGTTTTATAGTAATTATTTTTCACTGGTTCACCATTTAGTCTTTCTACTTAAGAGAGTAAACACATCACAATTACAGTTTTATAATATTCTGTGCTTTTCTGTGTGCTTGCTATTACCAGTGAGTTTTCTATCTTCAGATGATGTCTTTTCTGTTTGGTTTTTGTTTGTTTTGAGACAAGGTCTCACTCTGTCACCTTGGCTGGAATGCAGTGGCATAATCTTGGCTCACTGAAACCTCTGCATCCCAGCTCAAATTATTTTCCCTCCTCAGCCTCCCAAGTAGCTGAGACTGCAAGTGCATGCCACCACACCCAGCTAATTTTTAAATAAAAATTTGGAGAGACAAGGTCTCACTACATTGCCCAAGCTGGTCTCAAGCATCTAAGTTTAAGCTACCCTCCCTCACTGGTCTCCCAAAATGCTGGAATTACAGACATGAACCACTATACCTGGCCCTCAAAGGATTTCTTCTTGCTTGTTAGCATCTTTCTTTCCAGGTTGAAGAACTCCCTTTAGCATTTCCTGTAGGAAAGATCTGGTGTTGATAAAATCCCTCAGCTTTCATTTGTCTAGGAAAGTCTTTATTTCTCTTTCGCGCTTGAAGGATATTTTCATCGAACGTATTCTAGGATATAAGTTTGTTTCCTTCAGTACTTTAAATATGTCATGCCACTGTCTCCTGGCATATAAGGTTTCTACTGAAAAGTCTGCTGCCGGACGTATTGGGGCTCCTTTGTATGTTGTTTCTTTTCTCTTGCTGTTTTTAGGATCCTTTATCCTTGATCTTTGGGAGTTTGATTATTAAATGCTTTGAGGTAGTAGTCTTCCTTGAGTTAAATCTGCTTGGTGTTCTATCACCTTTTTGTATCTGAATGCTGATATATTTCTCTACATTTTGGAAGTTCTTTGATATTATCCCTTTGAATAAACTTTCTACTCCTATCTTTTTCTCTGCCTTCTCTTTAAGATCAATTCTGTTAGATTTGCCCTTTTGAGGCTGTTTTCTATATCTTATAGGGATGCTTCATTTTTGTTTATTCTTTTTTCTTTTGTCTCTTTTGACTATATATTTTCAAATAGGCTGTCTTCAAGCTCACTAATTCTTTCTTCTGCTTGATTAACTATGCTCTTAAGGAACTCTGATGCATTGTTTTAGCATGTGAATTGCATTTTTCAGCTCCAGAATTTCAGGTCAATTCTCTTTAATTAGTTCAATCTCTTTGTTAAATTTATCTGATGGAATTCTGAATTCCTTCTCTTTGTTACCTTGAATTTCTTTGAGCTTCCTCAAAACAGCTATTTTGAATTCTCTGTCTGAAAGATCACATATCTGTTTTTCCAGGATTGGTCTATGGTACCTTATTCAGTTTGGTGAAGTCAAGTTTTCCTGGATGGTCTTGATACTTGGGAGTGTTCATTGGTGTCTGGGCATTGAAAATCTAGGTACTCATTGTAGTGTACACAGTCTGGGCTTGTTTGTGCCCATCTTTCTTAGAAAGGCTTTCCAGGTATTTGAAGGGATTTGTGTCCCATGATCAATAATGCTGTGGTTCTTGTAGACTCATAGAGTTATCACCTTGGTATTCTTGGATAAAATCTAGAAGAATTCTCTGAATTACCAGGCAGAACTCTTATTCTCTTCCCTGATTTTCTCCTAAATAAATGGAATCTCTCTCTCTCTCTCTCTCTCTCTCTCTCTCTCTCTCTCTCTCTCACTCCCTCTCTCTCAGTCTGTGCTGAGCTGCTCAGAGCTGGGGGTGGAGGGATGCCGGGACCCCTGTGGCCACCACCACTGGGACTCTGCTGGGTTCAATCTGAAGCCAGCATACCACTGGGTATTGCCTAAGGCCCACTGTAACCACTATTTGGCTACTGCCTGTGTTCACCCAAGGCCCTAGGGTTCTACAGTATGCAGATGGGAAGCCAGTCGGGTCTGTGTCTTTTCTGTTAGGGCAGCAAGTTTCCCCAGATCCTCGGCAGGTACAGAGATGCTGTCTAGAAGCCAGAGATTGGAGTTAAAAAAAACCCTAGAAAGCTACCTGATATTTTATTCTACTGTGGTTAAGCTGGCCCTCAAACCACAAGACAAAAGTCTTTCCTGTTCTTCCCTCCCTTTTCCACTGGCAGAGGAGGCTCTCCCAGTGGCCACCACCACCACTGACCTGCAGGGAGTTCTGCTAGGCCACCACCAATGTTCACATAAAGCCCAATGGCTCTTCAGTCAGCTTGTGGGGAATGCTGCCAGGCCTGTGACTCACACTTTAGGGCAGTGGGCTCTCCTCTGGCTCAGGGCAGGTCCAGAAATGCTGTCCAAGAATCAAAGCCTAGACTCAGGGTACCCAAGAGCCCACTTGATGTTCTACTCCACTGTAGCCAAGTACGTACCTAAGGTGTAAGACAAAGTTCCTTTTACTTTTCCCTCTGCTTTTCTCAAGCAGAAGGAGTCTTTCATAGTAGTCACTGCAGCTGGGAATGTGCTGGGTCTCACCTGTAACCAGCATATCTCAGACTCTCACCCAAGACCCAGCGTATATTACCTTAGTATCACTTTTGGTTATTTGGGGCTCAAAGGCTCTTTAGTCAGTAGATGATAAATCCTGCCAGGACTTGGTTCTTCTCAAGGCAGTGGGTTCCCTTCTAGCCCAGGGTGTATATAGAAATGTTGTCTGGTGAACTCATAACTCTGTCCAGTGTCCTATCTTATTGTGGCTGAACTGGTAGTCAAGATGCAAGCCAAAGTCCACTTTCCTCTTAGCTCTCTTCTCCTTAAATAGAAGGAAGTCGTTTATTTATTTATTTATTTATTTTTGAGACAGAATCTTGCTTCTTTGCCCAGGAGGAGTGCAATAGCACGATCTAGGTTCACTGCAACCTCCACTTCCCGGGTTCAAGCAATTCTTCTGCCTCAGCCTCTCCAGTAGCTGGGATTACAGGCATGTGCCACCATGCCCAGCTAATTTTTATATTTTTAGTAGAGACGGGTTCACCATGTTGGCCAGGCTGGTCTCGAACTCCTGACCTGAAGTGACCCACCCACCTCAGCCTTCCAAAGTGCTAGGATTACAGGCATGAGCCACCACGCTGGAAGGAGTCGCTTTTGTTGCTGCGAGCTGCACTGCCTGGGGTTGTGGGAGGGATGATGCAAGCACTCCCTTAGCCACTCCAGCTGATGTCTCCCTAGGTCACATGCCTCCCTAGTCCACTGGCTCTAGTCCTAGCCCAGCACTAGGACTTGCCTAGGAAATGCAGTATTTGTGTCCCTGACTGCCTTTTAATTTTACCTAGTACTCCAGAGCACTTTAGCCCTTGGTGGTGAGGCTTGCAGAGAAACTCAAGTCCTGACCACTGGGATGGATGATCCCCTCTAGATAAGGCTGATCCAAATGATCCCTCTGTGGGCAGGCACTGGCTGAGTCCAGTTCAACCTTGCCCTCTGTCGTGACGGAACAGCACTGAGTTCAATATCAAGTCCTACAGTCATGTGCTCTCCCTCCCTAAAGTGCTCAGATTCCCTCTCCATGCCACGTAGCTGTTGCTGGGGAATAGGGAGGAGGTGGCATCAGCGATTCAAGACTGTGTTCTACCCTCTTCAGAGCCTCTTTCAATGATATAAAGTTAAATCCAGGTACTGTGACTTCTCACCTGACTTTTGGTTCTTAAGACTTTTGGCTTTTTTGTTTGTACCTAGTTGTTAAAATTTTGTGTTCCTTTGGGGGTGGATAATCAGTAGAGCTTCTATTTGGCCATCTTGCTCCGCCCCCTGTAAACACTGGCTTAATTAATATTTTTAGTGAAAAATGCCAGTGTGGCGGAGAGGAAAGAGTATTGGGTTGGGAGTCAGCAGATTAGGGTTCTGATCCCAGCTCCATAATTAACTGGCTATGTGATCATAAGGAAACCACACAACTTTTCTTGTTCTCAGTTATCTATTAGATTGGATAACTAACACTTGACTCAAACCAAGAGACTCGTGCATAGATAGAAACACATCTGTGATTTTTGGGCAGGGACAGGTAGAGATGGCTTGTCTGGAATGGGTAGAGATGTCCTATCTGAATGACACCAACATAAATAGAAAAGCTGCTGAACGCTTGTGGGTAGCTCAGTTTGGGTTCATTCATGAGACAGAGTCCACACAGTAATTTGGACAAGGGAAAGTTTAATATAAAGAGTTGTTAATTATAGGAAGAGACTACAGTAACAAAAGATTGGCTAGTAAGAAGTGAAGAGAATGCTAAATAATATAAAAATAGCAGATACAAAGAGCCACTATCCCTAGAGCTGAGCTAGAACACGCAAGAAAAAGCTCCCTGCACTCAAGGTTGAGATCCAGCCCATGTTTGGTCAGGCCTTTGGGAGGTGATTAGGTCACAGGGTGGAGCCCTCATGATTGAGCTTCAGGCCCTTATAAAAGGGACCCCAGAGAGTTCTCCATGTGAGGATACAACAAGAAGTCAGCAGCGTGCACCTGGAAAAAAGCCTTTACCAGGAACTGACCATGCTGGCTCTCTGATCTCAAACTTCCAGCCTCCAGAACTTGATAAATAAATTTCAGTTGTTTAGAAGCCATCCACTCTATGGTATTTTGATGTAACAGCCTGAACAAGTCAAGACATTGTTGGAGGGCATGGCTGTGGTTCACAGAGTGGCTGAGAGATCACTGAGGTGCCATGCCAGTGGAACTTGCTGAAAATCCTCTCTCTAGGGTGTCAGGGAGAGCTGTTCATAGGGACATGTCTCACCAGAGAGATTCTGCTACAAAACAACCCAAAGGCTTCTAGGGGAAGCTGACGACCACAGTGCACTGTAGAAGCCAAGCACTAAATAAGCTGTGTATATGGCAAGAACTAGATGCTTAAGGAGTCACCCCTACTGTAGGAGCTGGGCACTAAAGAAGCTTTGCACCCTGCATAAGCTGGACGCTGGAGAAGCTGCCCACACTGCAAGAGCCTGCCAAGAGGGCTCACTGGAATCTGGGAGCAAAACCCTTTCTCCTGCAATGTCTCTTCAGCACACTCTACTAGCGTAGCTTAACCTTGTGTCAGCTGACAACTGAAAACTAAAGGGTTCAGCTTCATTTCACGGAGCAAGCAAAAAGGATAATTTTGGATCTCATGGGCACTAAATCAATAACTTGCACAGGTGGGCATCAAAAGCAGTTTCCTAAAAGATAGGAGTTCATGAAATGTGTCTTGTACCTTGGCAATCATTTGTTCTGGAGGCAACTAGCCAGAGAGAGGCCTGCTGACCAAACTGAGGCCCTCTGGACAGCAAAGAGCCTTAAAATTTTGAGTTTGATCACACCTGTAATCCCAGCACTTTGGGAGGCCGAGGCAGGTGGATCACGAGGTCAGGAGATCGAGACCATCCTGGCTAACACAGTGAAACCCCGTCTCTACTGAAAATACAAAAAATTAGCCAGGCGTGCTGGCGGGCAGCTGTAGTCCCAGCTACTCGGGAGGCTGAGGCAGGAGAATGGTGTGAACCCAGGAGGCGGAGCTTGCAGTGAGCTGAGATTGTGCAATTGTACTCCAGCCTGGGCAACAGAGTGAGATTCCATCTGAAAAAAAAAAAAAGAAAATTGAGTTTGAATGCTTTAAGGAAGGCCATACCTGTTCTATTTATCACAGTCCTCAGTAACTCCATAGGATCTTAAGCTCACCAGCAAACTTCATACAAATATATGCTGGGCCCACATAAGCATCTGAGCACGTGGTCCTTAACCATTTAACCACTTCATTTTACAGGTGAGGAAACAGCATGCTTAAATGACTATTCTGCCCCTACCCCCACCTCTGTCATAGTCACACAAAACAGGGGGTAGGTAATACAAAAACCTTCCTTTAGTGACGATTTTTCTCAGACATTTGCTTTGAATCTGGGCTGTTTGTATTGCACAGATTTTGCTCATTTACATAAAATCTGGATCGTTGGAATAAATATATTCAGGTAATTCTCTGAGGCAAGAAAATAACCAAACACTTACCCAGACTTGTTTCTTCTTGGGTTAACTAGCCTGATGTTACATATGCCTTAATGTAAAATCCCATTCAAAATCTCCTAAAACAAAACCAGCACTTCACAATTTGTAATTAGTACTACAAGAACAATTTAATTGATTCTCTTGTTCTCCCTTCTCTTGCATTTTCAGAGCCATTGCTTTCCATCTGATGAGGTTGTAGAGCTTTCTATCACTTCACCAGAATGGGAAATCTATGCTATTTTCATTAAGTAACTAAATGTTAGGCCATGTCCAATTCTTAAATAATTTCACACTCTTGGCAAGGGGGAAAAAAGATTATTCCAAGTTATTTCAAAGTTTTTACAGAATTGCTAATAATAATAACAGTAGCAATGCCTTACTAATGCAGAATACTTTATGGTTTATAAATATGTATAATATGTAGTATAGGTAACATAATATTATAGATAAAATATATATTAATTTCATTTGAAATAACTCTTTAGAAATTTTACTTTCTAGACCAGTTTTATTGCAACTTAAAGATGCTAAGGTGAAAAATAATTTGAAAACATTTTAGTTCATTCCAAACAGAAACATAAGCCTAATTATTTTATTTAAAAATAAAAGACACCTCCACACATTGACAACTACTGAAATTTTAGGTAAATAAGTAAGTTTCAGAAATTATTCTGGGGCACAGTATTTGTAAACAAGTAAAAAATGGGCATGGTAAAAACTTGGAATCTGGCAATCTGAACACGTCGATTTGTAAATCTTCTCTGCCCATAATGGGTCACGTTCGTCTTCTCAAAGTTTTGGTTTTTCAATCCCTGATGCAGGTAGGATTCTATATTCCTTTACAACTTTTGTTTCTCCCTCTCCCCACAAAGGCAGTGAAGAGGAATTCCCTATATCCTTCACCTCATTTTTCTTTCTTTGTCTTTACTCCTGATAGGGAAGGAGTTTGGTTTGTTTTCTTTTTCTCTCTTTTTTTTTTGCTTTTTGATGATAAATGCATTTCACTATTTATTTAGATGTTTAAGCTCTCACATTGTTTTTACAAGCTGATGAACACTGACAAATTATTTCTCCCACAGAACTAAAGCCACACATCCCCAGACAGTATAAATATATGGTTGAACTAACCTTAACATACATCACCATTTTATCAATTACATAATAAAACAAATGATCAAGTATCCAAATATTAAGTTACACAGCTCGAAAGGCATATAAAATATTAGATGTCTGCTCAGTTCATTAGCAGAAACCCACTTCTTTTTTTGCAAGAAAGGTTAGGAAGGGAAGGAAATAAAAAATCACTTTCAAACAAAAATAAGTTGGTAAACAACTTCTGATAAATATGGAAAAAATTACAAGAATTTCAGAAATTTTATGATTAAGAATTGTTTCAGCTACAGTAACAAATCATCTCTACCTTTAAAAAATATTTTACTAAATTAAAAGGCATATCCCACATGCTCTGCACAAGACCAAGGCAACATTTTGCTAAAAATAATGAATAGCCCCCTCCCATTCTTTTCTCAGGCCCTCCCTGTGAAGTTGCACCTCAGATTGCAAACATTAAATTAACTGTAAGGCCTTTCTGTCTGAAGACATTAAAGACATGTGCTTCTATACGATGTAGATTTTTTAAATGGAGGTTTTTCATAACAGCGCAAAGTAAGATTTACTGAAACACATTAAGTAACCACTGTAAGACTTGGTAAAAAAAAAAAAAAAAAAGAATCAATGGTTAAGCAAACCTGATACATGCGAGTATGAAAGAGAGCAGGCGAGTCAACATGTAGGCCCTACTTTCAATGTTTGAAATGATTGAAGGAATAAACTACATAAAGTCTAGAGTGTTCATAGTTCCTAGGATTTTAGTTCTGTATGGTACTAAAAATATACAAGTATTGTGCCAGGTAGCACCTAATCCTCCTAATTTTCTTATATATTGATAAGATTCTGGCATGGGAATAGATTTAAACAACACATAACTCAATACTGCATGATTTCAGGAAAGGTCAATTGGTTCAAATGACAAGCACATTTTAAATGCTAACAGCAAGAATCTTTTGACAAGTGTCCAAATAGGTTGACTGTAACCCAAACACAGAGGTTGCCAAATCTATCTAGCTTGTGGCCTGGTAAAACTACCTTTCAATACTCCTATGGAAGCTTCATTAGACTTGATCACTAAGCCAACATGTTGGCTAATATGTCTAACAAATCAGGTCCTATCTCAAGTTCCACTTCCAAGGCCGTAGCATCAGGGAACCCAGTTTTATTGACTGCAACAGTTGTATCTATGACCACTGGAGTCTTTGAAGCGAAGCCACATCTTTAGGACAATACTTCTCCAAATACAAAAGTTAATTGCTGTTAAAAGCTCGACGCTGCTTTTGTCTTATGAATTGTACTGCATCTTCATCTTTCATTCTGCCTTCAATTAATGCTAGGGCAACAAGTACTGGAGCTCTCCCAAGGTCTGCAATGCAATGAACAGCAGTACCACAACCAGGTTCTTTATGAAACTTAAATTTTACAAGACTTAACCAGTCATCAACAATCTGGTTGGATGGTGGTGCACCATCATCAAAAGGCCAATAGAGAACATGGATACCTTCTTTCTCCAGAAGAGTAGTGTCATAAGTTGCTTCACATACTCTTATCTATTGTGAAAACTCCATACTTCTTACATTCCTCTATAGATATGTTTAAGGTCACATTGGTTGGATTGTGTGTAGTAAGAAATCCTCATGTTCTTGTATGTGACTTCCACAGGAACTGGGTGGTTCATTCCAGCCATGTTAATTTAGTTAAAAGACACTCAATAGGGTTATGAAAGAATTTTAAAAGTTGAATATAGAAATGATGCAAAGAAACTGAAGTCTACTTCAATATACTCCACTTGAAATTCTCAGTGCTTTGAGTATGAAGTTGTAAGTAATGATAAATGAAACTAACCTCCTAACAAGAAGCGGCAATTCTTCAATCCAGTAATACCGAGGCAACAGAAAGGAAGTGCACTGAGGTTTACCCCATCCAGGTCAGAACTCTTGTAAAATGCCCTGTGGGTTTCAATACAACACTTCTGTGTCCAGGATAACCACTCTTTTGGGTGCCTCTTGGTGGAGTAGTAATGAATTTCTAGTTTCCTTGTTTGCATAGAGGTCGTGCTGTGCCTGGCAGTAATCTCCACTGCCCTTCAGAAACTCCATAAATGTGTGACCAAGAACACCACAGAGCTGAGGAATGTGTTTATGCATTGAAAATGGTGGCCTACTGCGTCAATCTCACTGGGAGCTTCAGACCAGAGCTGTTCCTATTCAGAAGTATCACGCTACGTGACTTCAAACTATACAACAAGGATACAGTAACCAAAACAGCATGATACTGGTACCAAAACAGATATATAGACCAATGGAACAGAAAAGAGGCCTCAGAAGTAATACCACACGTCTACAACCATCTGATCTTTGACAAACCTGACACAAAAAAGCAATGGGGAAAAGACTCCCTATTTAATAAATGGTGTTGGGGAAAAACTGGCTAGCCATATGCAGAAAACTGAAACTGGACCCCTTCCTTACACCTTATACAAAAATCAACTCAAGATGTATCAGAGACTTAAATGTAAGACCTAGGACCATAAAAATCCTAGAAGAAAACTTGGGCAATACCATTCAGGATGTAGGCATGGGCAAAGACTCCATGACTAAAACACCAAAATCAATGGCAACAAAAGCCAAAATTGACAAATGGGTTCTAATTAAACTAAAGAGCTTCTGAACAGCAAAAGAAACTATCATCAAGGTAAACAGGCAACCTACAGAATGGGAGAAAATTTTTGCAATCTATCCATCTGACAAAGGGTTAATATCCACAATCTGCAAAGAACTTAAATAAATTTACAAGGAAAAACAACCCCATCAAAAAGTGGGCAAAGAATCTGAAAAGACACTTCTCAAAAGAATAATTTATGTGGCTAATAAACATATGAAAAAAATGCTCATCATCACTGGTCATTAGAGAAATTCAAATCAAAACCACAATGAGATACCATCTCACATCAGTTAGAATGGTGATCATTAAAAAGTCAGCAAACAACAAATGCTGGAGATGGAGAAATAGGAACACTTTTACACTGTTGGTGGGAGTGTAAATTAGTTCAACCATGGTGGAAGACAGTGTGGCAATTCCTCAAGGATCTAGAACAAGAAATACCATTTGACCCAGCCATCCCATTACTGGGTATGTACTGAAAGGATTACAAATCATTCTACTATAAAGACACATGCACATGTATGTTTATTGTGGCACTGTTCACAATAGCAAAGATTTGGAACCAACCCAAATGTCCATCAATAATAGACTGGATAAAGAAAATTGGCATATATACACCATGGAATACTATGCAGCCATAAAAAGGATGAGTTTATGTCCTTTGCAGGGACATAGATGAAACTGGAAACCATCATTCTCAGCAGAGTATCACAAGAACAGAAAACCAAAAAAAACCCAAAAAACAAAAAAACCACATGTTCTCACTAATAAATGGCAGTTGAACAATGAGAACACACGGACACAGGGAGGGAAACATCACACACCAAGACCTGTCAGGGGGTGGGGGGCTAAGGGAGGGATAACATTAGGAAAAATACCTAATGTAGGTGATGGACTGATGGGTGCAGCAAACCATCATAGCACATGTATACATATGTAACAAAACTGCGCGTTCTGCACATGTACCCCAGAACTTAAAGTATAATAAAAGAAAAAAAGAAAATGGTGGCCTAATCCTACAGCTGGTCCCTTGGCAGTGGTGGCAGGGGCTGCAGGGCAGGAGGCAGAGATGGTCATTGCCAGATGGCAGTGGCCATGTTGCAAGTAGTCAGGGGGTACACCAGACTCTACCATGCAGTGAGTGGCTCCTGGTTTGTTTTCAGACATCAAAGTTATACCACAAGGTATAATCTTGATTCTTTTACTTATTCAAAAATATTTTAGTACCTACTTTCTGTCAGGCATTGCTCTGTGTAATAAGAATATAGCAATGAATCAAATAGAATTCCTGCTGTCATGTAATCTATATTCTAAAGAGGGAGACAGAACATGAGCTCATCAGGTAATCGCAGAGTTTGTCAGGTGATGGAGTGCTCTGGGGAAGAGTAAAGCAGGGAAAGAGGACAGGTGAGTGATGTGGACCTAAATGAGGTGACCAAGAATGGCTCTCCAGAAAAGGTAATTGTTCAGAAAAAAAAAAAAAAAAAGTTAAATCATTCAAGAAAAGGCTATGCTTATATTGCAAGTATTCCCTCTACAACTGCTGAAATCAGACTCAAAGGGATGATTATGAAACTGTATTTGTCAGCTTGGGGATGCAGGAGAAGAACAGAAAAGTGGGGCGGGGGAGCAGATTGTGTTCTTCCTAACAGTGGATTGAGTGCTTGAGACGTAACACATACCCAACAAATGTGCAATGAATCTGAGCATAGTCAAGCTTCACACCTCTCATAAATCGAGGTAACGCAGCAGTCCTATCAAGCACAGTATTTTGGAATGCCAGTATGATGGATCTCCTTTATAGTTCAGCTGGTTTCTATCTCTGCACCTCATCCATCGGATAGTCCGCTGACAGGAAAAGAACCAGTGTTATCGTGGAGGAAGATAGAGCATCTTATAAGGGAAGTCCTAGCCACATGAGAAAGGAGGGAATTCCTGCCCTCCTAGACCCAAAGGATGGTGTAAAAAGGAGAGTACTACAAAGTTCTCTCTTTGTGTCCTATCCTTGGGTCAAACACTGGGGTAGGGTAGATAGTGCTGGACATTTAACCTTTGCTAGATATGGGAGAATCTGGAACATCAGGGTTTAATAGCATGTTTTCCCCACTGTGCCTGAGGAAAGATGCAAACCCCTGGTTAAAAACCTTGCACGTGGATACATGTCCCAGGAGCAGTAATAGAGAAATGGCCGGGGAGAAGACCCAAAGGTAGAATCCCTGGCTCCCCAAGGCTCATTCAGTATCTAGAACGACACTGTCCAATATGTTAGCCACTGGCCACACAGGCTCCTTAAATTTAAAGTAATCAAGATTAAATATAATTTAAAATGTGTTTTCTTAGTTGCATTAGCCACATTTCAAGTGCTCAATAACTATGTATGGCTCAAGATTACTGCATTGTACAGCACAAAGAAAGAATATTTCCATCATCATAGAAAGTTCTATTAGAGAGCAGTAGTCAGCAAACTTTTCCGTAAAGGGCTAACTAGTAAATATGTTTGGCTTTGTGGACAAGAAAGTCTCTGTCACAATTATTCAATACTATTGTTTTAGCATAAAAGCAGCTGTAGTCTGTATGTACATAAACAAGGATGGCCATATTCCAATAAAACTTTGTTTTAAAAAACAGGCTTTGGTCTGAGAGATGCAACGTGCCTGTCCCTGGGATAGAGGAGCCAAAAGTTCCCACATGCCTCAGTAAAGCGACAGAAGCCACTGAAAGAATCAGTGAACTAGTGGAGGCCTGGGCTAGGGCCAAATTACCTGATCTGTGCACCCAGAGGCGATATGGGTCCAGGTACAACTCAGACACATAGGCCAAAGGCCAGACCACAAACCTGCGCCCAGATTCAAGGCCATCCTGAGAAGGAGCAGGAAGAGAGGAAAGAAATTCAAAAGACCAACTCCAAATTATCGAAATGATCTAGAAGAAACTGTTTAAATGGAAGAGACAGTGATACTGTCTGTTGGCAGATGTAGGTGGCCCCGCCCACTGTGCCAGTCCCACCACTCCCCATATCCCTAACCCCCTGAGGGAGTAGGAGCTCAGGAGGAAATTTAAATCTATTATTTTTAAAATATAAGCTACAGTTTCCTTGACTCTCTAAGTTATAGTGAAAATAAAAAGTCAGTGCTGCTACACAGTGTTTTCTCAAATATATATAAAGACACTTTAGAAAGGAAATCTTTGCACTCTTTCTAGGAGCACTGATTTGGGATAATTCATCTCTACAGCCCCTCCAGGGCCTCCTTGTGACTGAGGATATACACTAAGGCCTTGTGTGAGGGGAACACTAGCATGGAGGGAGAAAATCTGGGCTCTAGCTGTGTGACTTATGCTAAACCTCTAGCCACTCTGGGCTTCAGTGACCTTATCTGCCATATGGGGAGACAGATCAAATGACTCCTAAGTTCTTATTCAGTTCAGAAATAATATTTTATGATTCATCTGAAAGAAATCTGACTGGGGTTGTGCCCTGTTGTTATAATTAACATAGTTAGCCTGATCACATGTCAATGGATTAAGTCTTAGTTTTACTATTAAGATAAAACTGAATAAGCTAAGTTTCTTCCAGTTCACTGAAAAGTTCTGATATTTAATACTTGGATAGTTGTAAGGACATGCTATCACTCAAACTATATCAGTCGTCTCAGGCTGCCATACTAAAATGCCATAGACTGGGTGACTTAAAGAACAAACATTCATTTCTCACATTTCCGGAGGCTGGAAGTCGAAGATCAGGGTGCCAGCATAATTGGTTTCTGGTGAGGGCTCTCTTCCTGACTTGTAGACGGCCACCTTCTCACTGTGTCCTCACATGGCAGGGAAAGAGTGAGCTCTCTGGTGGCTTTTCCTTTAAGGGCACTAATCTCATTATGGGGCCCTACCCTCATGACTTCATCTAAATCTAATTACTTCCCTAAGGTTTCATCTCCAGATACTATCTCGTTGGAAGTTAGGTCTTCAACACATGAATTTTGAGGGAACACAATTTAGTCCATAGCACAAACCTTCAAATTACTTTAAGGTAAGATGCTGACTTCTTGGAATTTTGCAGTCTACTCATGGACAAAACAAAAGAAGATGTGTTTCTCATCAGCAAGAAATTTTTGAGAAAGGAATACCAAATTGTGTCCCACCTTTCTGATATTCAAAGCAGAGGCAGGATGGGAGGATGACTGTCTCAATTACCCATTATCATAATAACTAACATTTACTTGACAGCTTACTGTGCACCAGACACTCCTTGAAGTGCTTCACGTGTATCATCTCATTTAACTCTACAATAACCTAAAGTGATAGTCTTTATTACTAGACCTATTTTAGAGATGAAGACACACTAATACTTGGAAAGCCTTAGTAGCTTTCATACAGTGTCACAAATAATGAGACTGAGTCCAGATAGAAAACTCAGTAGACTAACTCCAGAGCCTGCCCTCCTAATCACCATGATCTACAGCCTTCAGGTTGGACACAAGTCATGGGAAGAGTGCCTGTGTGCATGCCTGTGTGTACACACACACATGTGCATGCACACGTATACACATAAATCAGTTGTGCTTGAAAAAGGTAGCATGCATTTAATGTATTCATAATATGTGTTAATTAATGTGTTAATGCCTATAAGTTATTCACAGCCTATGATGGACTTCTTTAACCAACTAAGCAAAACGCATTCTCCCAACATCTTGATGAGATCAGAATCCCAGAAAATGGGAATTTTGATGAGTGGTGAAGACCAAGAAGATATTTTGAACTGGGGCCCTTGAAGGATGAAAGGTCCAGATAGAACATTGAACTTAGAAGCCATGAACAGCTAGGGTATGAGACAAAGGCTCAAGTGCTTGATAAGAGGAAAAGGATTGAAAAAAGGAGGAAGCCCTATTGGGGCAAGAACTACGGCAAGTGAGGTGTTCCCACTCCAGAGCTCTGTGTGCCAGATGCTGTACAAATTCTCCCCGCAATAATCTGTAGTCTGTACACAGCCTCCCTAGGACAAATCACTTTTACCCTGTTGCCCAAGATGACCAAAGGCAAGTCATTAAGACCTCTTTTTGTGCCAACAAGATGCTTAAGTTTGGTCATTCCTGGCTGCCAAGATATGACATATGACTTATGTTAAAATATGACTGTGTGTGGAACAACATTCAGAGGAAGCTCAAGAAAATTCAATGGTTGAGTTTAAAGACAAGAGCCCAGTTCAGTGACAGAATGGATGTGCAACCAGTCATCCTAGCCATCAATTTAAATGGCCACATAATTTGAAAGACTGACAGTCATTAGTGTGCAGTATGAAGCTGTCTGAGGCACTAGCTTGGTTACCTGATGGTCAAGTTCACTAGATGGCTAGAGCTGGGCAGCAAGGTCTGTAAGTGCAGAGATTCCCTACCATATGTTTTCACATCATGCTTGGACTTCTTGAAGATATCTATGATCTCAGACTCCGAAGTCACAATCAACTAGATAGTTGTTCTTTGAAAGTGGGGCAGGAAATGGAACATGGATATCTTTAGTCAATTCTCGAAGGCCTCCTCAATGGCTGAGAATCAGTAGCTTAGCTAATAACAAAGCCCTTTGCTTTGACCTCTTAGCTGACTTTGGGACCTTCTGTGCTTGTCCTCTTCATATCCCTGCACTCATCTCTCTTCACCTTAACCACTCGAATCTCTAACCAGGAAATCTTTGCTTGACTTGGGCAATTCCCTGCCTTCCTTTTCCATGGGCATTGTGCCTACAACTCTCTTCTCCCTCTCAGCTTCCTGAACCATTCACTTTCCTTATTTAAAAGCTTTTTATTGCCCAAATCTTGGTGTCTAATATCTTTCGCTGATCAAAGGAACCAGGGTTCCATCAAAACAAATGGCTGATTTTAGGACTGGGCAGGAAATATACAAGTCTGGAGCATCTTATAGTACCAGAAAATATGGAAGTGCTTGAAAAAGAAATTGATGGGATGTATTAGTCTGCTAGGGCTGTCTTAAGAAAAAATACCACAGACTGGATGGCTTGAGTAATAGAAATTTATTTGCTTATGGCTCAGGAGGCTAGACGTCTAAGATCAAGGTAATGTCAGGGGATTGGTTTCTGGAGAGGCCTCTCTTTCTAGCTTGTAGGAGACCATCTTCTCATTGTGTCCTCACACGTCCTTTCCTCTGTGCATGCACGTGCACACACACACACACACGCAGAGGCTGGGGAGAGAGAGAGACAGAAAAGAGGGAAAGCGTATGAGTATGCTCCCTCGCTCCTTTGTGTCTCTTCTTATTCTTTTTTTTTTTTTTGAGACAGAGTCTCGCTCTGTCGCCCAGGCTGGCATGCAGTGGTGCCATCTCAGCTCACTGCAAGCTCTGCCTCCCGGGTTCAAGCTATTCTCCTGCCTCAGCCTCCCAAGTAGCTGGGACTACAGGCACCCACCACCATGCCCAGCTAATTTTTTGTATTTTTAGTAGAGTTGGGGTTTCACCATGTTAGCCAGGATGGTCTACATCTCCTGACCTCATGATCCACCTGCCTCGGCCTCCCAAATTTCTGGGATTACAGGTGTGAGCCACTGTGCCCGGAAGCACACTACTCCTATTGGATTAAAGCCCTACCCTTATCACCTCATTTAACCTTTATTATCTACTTATAGGCCCTATCTCCAAATACAGTCACATTGGAGTTTAGGGCTTCAACATATGGATTTCAGGAGGACACAATTCAGTTCATAGCATGAGGTTATAAGCCACCCACTTTTACAAAAAATTTTTGATGGCAGCCATAGAAAACTACTACAGCATCCTGGGACAAAAAAAAAGAAGTTAAAAAAAATAAAGAATCTGAATCATCTATAGACTATACTTAATAATAAAAATTAGGTTAAAAAACACAAAGAACCTGAATCAACTATAGACTATAGCTAATAATAATATATCACTATTGGATCATTAATTGAAACAAATGTACCATAGTATAATATAAGATATTAATAAAGGAAAAACTTGGTGTGGGGTAGGTGAGAACTCTGCACTAGCTTCTCAAAAGGACACAGGTGCCAACTGTAAGAGTTTCCACTGGCAATACTAGAATAATCTGAGCAACAACATAGAGTAGTATTGGATTATAATCCAATGTATAAAATATCCATGAGGTCACACTGATATAAATACATGACTAAATAAATTAATAAATGCAGGGAAGGGGACAAATCTCCCACACAGATGAATTGCAAACAATTTATGTAGCTCTTTCACCCTAAAGAGCAGGAGCCTAACTCCCCACTCCTTAGGTGCAGGCTGTGCATAGCGACTTCTTTACAAAATGCACAATGTGGAAAGGGAGAAAAAAGAGTAACTTTACAGTAGAGAAACCTGACAAACACTACTACCTCAGCCAGGTAACCAAGGTCAACATCAACAGTGATAAATCGCCGGGCGCGGTGGCTCAAGCCTGTAATCCCAGCACTTTGGGAGGCCGAGACGGGCGGATCACAAGGTCAGGAGATTGAGACCATCCTGGCTAACACGGTGAAACCCCGTCTCTACTAAAATACAAAAAAATTAGCCGGGCGTGTTGGCGGGCGCCTGTAGTCCCAGCTACTCGGGAGGCTGAGGCAGGAGAATGGCGTGAACCCGGGAGGCGGAGCTTGCAGTGAGCTGAGATCCGGCCACTGCACTCCAGCCTGGGCGACAGAGCGAGACTCCGTCTCAAAAAAAAAAAAAAAAAAAACAAAAAAAAACAGTGATAAATCTTGTTGACACTGTGTACGCTTGATAAGATGTGATGAAAATATCACTTTACCTCTGTGACCTTCCTGCCAGTAACACATAACCCTAGTGCTATCATAAGAAAGCATCAGACACATTCCAAAAAACGGGACATCTTACAAAACACATATCCAGTAGTCCTCAATTTGTTGAGTCATCAGAAAATTAGGAAAATCTGAAAAACTGCCACAGCCAAGCAAAGTCTAAAGAGACATGACATAATGTGGTGTCTTGGATAAGATCTGTTATGGGTTGAATCATATCTCCTCTCACAAAAAAGATACGTTGACATTCTAACCCCCAGTACTTCAGAATACAACCTTAATTGAAAATAAGGTCATTGCAGTGTAACTAGTTAAGTTGAGATGCAGTCTAGAGTAGGGTAGGTCCTGAATCCAGTACGACAGCTGTCCTTATAAGAATCTCCTGGCCGTGTGAAGATACATGGAGAAGGCCATTTGACAGCCAAGGCAGGGATTGGAATTATGTAGCTGTAAGCCCTGGGAACCAGCAGCCACCAGAAGCTAAGAGGAAAAAAGGAAGGGCTCTCCTACAGGTTTCAGAGGGAGTATAGTCTTCCTGGCACCTTGGTTTTAGACTTCTAGCCTCTAGGACAATACATTTCTGTTATTTTTAAGCCACCCAGTCAAAAATATTTACAGTGGTCATAGGAAATGAATACCAGATCCTGGAATGGAAAAAAGTAAGTAAACAAAATAAAGACATCTGAATCAACTATAGACTGTAGTTAATAATAATGTTTCCACTACTGGATCATTAATTGTAACAAGTGTACCATAGTGTAATATAAGATATTAATAATGGGGAAACTCGGTGTGGGGTGGATGGGAACTCTGCACTCGGTTCTCAATTTTTTAACAATGGAAAATTGTTTCTAAAATAAAGTATATTTTAAAAGAACCATTTTTCTTATTTCAGCAATTGTTGAAATAAGGTCTCAGTTTCTCAAAGCTTTGATTTTGAAACCATCTGCCTTTGTGTAGTTTATATCAAATGCATTCTAATTTTAAAGAATCAGAAACTTCTCCACAGAAAGCCATCATCCTAAAGGCATCATGCCTCCCAGTTTAGTCATGTCTCCTTCCTCTTCTCTCTTCACACATGAATCTTTTAGGTCTCATTAACCTTCCATTCATTCACTCTATGCCAGGAAATGTGCCAGGGATGTAGGGTACAAAGTGACCTTGCCATCCAGGGAAGGAGACAGACACTAGAAATATCACACATAGAAATGCCAAATCACCCTGTGACCTTTTAAGCTTGAATGGCTGACTGTGAGGACAACACAATCTCCGCCATGAGCGGAATGCTTAGCTTAGAAGGAAACCAGCACAGAGAGGCCCTGGGACATTGCTGGAAATGCTGGAGTTGGTTGTGCCTGAATTCCCTACCCTTCCTTGACATCATAGTTGCATGGCCTACTAAATACCCATTTTTAACTTAAAAATCACAACTTTCACAAATTGTATAAAAGAGAAGTTCATCATGTTATGGGAAACTTTTAGAGGGATATCACTTGGGGGTGTCAAGAAAGACAGCTCTGAAGATGTATATCCTTTAGGACATGATGCAAAGTGAACAAGCCAGTTACATAAAAGTACTGTATTATTTCACTTCTGTGAGGTACCTGCTATGATTTGAATGTCCCTTGCAAAATTCATGTTGAAACTTAATCCCAAGTGTAACAATATTGAGAGGCGGGGCTTTCAAGAGGTGATTGGATGGTGAGGGCTCTGCCCTTATGAATGGATTAATCCATTCATGGATTAATGGACTAATGTGTTATCCTGGGAAGGAAACTGGTGGCTTTATAACAGAGACCCCAGCCAGCACCTTAGTATGCTCAGCCCCCTCGCCATGTGATACCCTGCACCACTTTGGGACTCAACAGAGAGAGCCCCCACCAACAATAAGGCTCTTACCAGATGTGCCCCTTCAATGTTGGACTTTCCTGCCTCCAGAATTGTAAGAAATTCCTATTCTTTATAAATTACCTGGTTTGGGGTATTCTGTTATAAGCAACAGATAGTGAACTAAGACAGTATCTAAGCAGTCAAACTAATAGAGACAGGAAGTAGAATGGTGGTTGTCAGGGGCTAGGGAGAGAGGGAAATGGGAAGTTTAGTCTAATGGGCACGGAGTTTCAGTTTTGCAAGATTAAAAGAAGTTGTGGAGATGGATGGTGGTGATAATTCACAACACTGTGAATTTACTTAGTGCCGCTGAATTGTATATACACTTAAAAATGGTTAAAATAGCAAGTTTTATGTTTTGTGTATTTTATTGTAGTTTAAAACATTTTCAATGGGAATAAATTTGTTAGCTCAACATCATGTAGAAGTCATTGACTATTTATGGGGATGAGAAGAACCAATTAAAATACTAGTGGCAGATATTTCTGGAAAAGGCAGTGAAAACGCTGCAAAGCCAATCTCCCAACAAGCCCCTAGTACACACTAGATTCTCACAAGTCACTGGCTTTGGGATGGTTTTCATGCATTTTCTTACTCTTTCCCGTGTCCCACTACAGCAATTTCAACACAATCTCCTATCATCAGAGGAAAATGACTTTCAATATGCAAAGCCCATGATTCTCCAAGGGAACATAGAGAAATACATTAATTAGTTTATCTCACTTCCTTCTTTCTCCGCATATTGCAAGGATTTTGTTCTTTAAAAAAAAAAAAACCAACAAAACAAAAACATGAAAAAGTAAACAGGTACTTATTAATTATTTATAAGCTATATTTTTCCCTTTTGCACTTTTTCTTTCTTTTTATTTATTTACTTTTCCTTGAGACACGGTCTCACTCTGTCAGCCAGGCTGGAGTGCAGTGGCACCATCTAAGCTCATTGCAACCTCCTCCAGGTTCGATCCATTCTCATGCCTCAGTAGCTGAAACTACAGACGTGTGCCACTGCGCCCATCTAATATTTGTATTTTTAGTAGAGATGGGGTTTCACCATGTTGGGCAGGCTGGTCTTGAACTCCTGACCTCAGGTGATACATCCGCCTCGGTCTCCTTTTGCACTTTTTCAAAAATGCAGACTTTTACTCAACACAGCTACTAATATTTTGCTGTAAGTCACTGGGAAATTGTGAAAATGCTTGTGACAGATAGTTACATTGTCCCATCAAACCTGGTAAAGAAAACCCTTTCTTTGGAATAACACTGCTTTAGTTTTTTCACTATTTACTTTTTGCAATTAAGAAGGCCTATAATCTATCTATGCCCCATTCTCCACATTTGGATTGTGGAAGATAAATTCCTCACACTTCTAGTAAATTATGGTAGTGTGTGAGACATCCTGTGGCTAAAATACTTCAGATTCCCTGGAAAACCTAATCTATGGCTTCTTAGATTATTTATAAACATGCTAACAATTCTGCCAAAGGTTAAGTATCTACTGTATGGATAATGATTTACCTAGAAATAAAAGCCCTATCCATCTGTCAATCCATCCATCCATTTGCTTGTTCTACAAATGGTTATAGAAAGGTCCTGAATCCAGCCCTGTACATGGTACTGAGCTAGGCCTGTACAAGATACAAGCAATATGGTACGGGAGGTAGGCATTCAGACATTGGAGTCAGACTGCTTGAAATTGAACTCCGGGTAACTATGATCATGAGTCTTTCCAAATCTCAGCTTCCTTATCTAGAATGTGGGGAGAGTAATATACCTGTTCCTTGAGAATTTGGGGTGTACTAAATGAGATAATGCATATGAAGTGCTTAGCACAGCAGCCAGCACATAATATAGCACCCACTATATGTTAGGTATTATTATAGAAGTATGTAAAATCCAATCCTTGCCCTCCAGGTTTTGTTAGAGAGGCTACATCTTGTTTACTTATTCTTGTAAGTGAGGGTTTCCCAGAAGGCTATTGTTATTCACCACACACAGTTGACACCCAAGTCTTCTACTACTTTCCTTTCTCTACACTTCGGTGTGGGGCTTCTACACACCTGCTAGAAATGTGCTCCAGCTTATCTACCAGTTCCAGGGGCACCTCCATTCTTCTTTTCCCATCCTTTCCCTGTAATGATGAGATTTGCGAGGTGATTGAGGAGCCCTGCTTTAAATCAGGGATTGGCATACCACAGCTCTTCGGCCAAATCTGACCCAATGTCTGTTTTTGTAAATAAAGTTTTATTGGAACAGCCATGTTCATACTTGTTTGTATTGTTTGTAGCTGTTTTCAGACGATAATGGTAGGGTTGAGTCTTGGGACTGAGACATTATGGCCCAACAAACCTCAAATGTTTACTATCTGGGACTTTACGGAATACATTTACCAGTTCCTACTCTAGATAATGATGATGATGATGATGACGACAATGAAGAAGACAAGCCACTTCTGCCATTTATTGAGCAAAAGGCAATAATATTAACTCTATTCTACAAATAAAGACATTGAAGCCCAAAGATGTTAAGTAACCTTATCAAAGTGACAGAGCTAATGCATGGCAACTAATATCACTCCTAAGTTTGTTCTCTCAATTCAGTTATTCAATGCCCATATAATGAGTGGCTACTGTTGGTGACCAGGGCATTAGCCATTAGGGATAGAATGGTAGGCTTTACTCCAGGGAATAATAACTGAGTCCTTTCTAGATAAAAGTAACTCTTGATACTGTCCCTGTTATTGAAAGCTTACCCCAAGTATACTTCTTACCAGTTTGCCCACATCTTGATATTGCCACCACTTTCTACTACAGCTTCATTTGATAGAAGAGTAAGTCAGATACATCTTTTGTTCCTTAGGAATGTTCCTCACTGTTTATTGGACCTTAGGCTCATTGTTGGGTTCCAATTTCTTACCTACTTTTTCCTTTAGGTGCCTTGTTCCCGTTGTTCTCTTACCTAGAGTTGCCAGATAAATTACAGGACACCAGTTGAATTTGATTGCCAGATAAACAACAAATTTTTTTAGTCTAAGTATGTCCCATATATTTGGGACATATGAAGGGTGTTCTCTATTTTTATTTGCTAATTCTGGCAACCTTACCCCTATGTAAATATTTCTGTAGGTAGAAGAATTATCCACTGTGAGTAGCAGGGTATTTACTGGGAAGGCCTCAAGGGTTAGGACAGACAGCACTGGATTTCCCAGCAGAGGATATGTGTGCCAGGCCAGCTGGGCAGCATCCCTCCACAGAATGGGAAAGAGAGCCCTTACTCTCAAGGTCTGGTAAAGACTCAGTGAAATGTTGTACATGAATAGCATTGTGTTTGGCGAAGTGTAGTTGTGTTGCTTTGTTTTGTTTTGTTTTGTTGTTGAGGTGGAGTCTTTCCCTGTTGCCCGGGCTGGAGTGCAGTGGTATGAACTCAGCTCACTGCAACCTCTGCCTCCCAGGTTCAAGCGATTCTCCTGTCTCAGCCTCCTGAGTAGCTGGGATTACAGGTACCCACCACCACTCCCAGCTAATTTTTGTACTTTTAGTAGAGACGGGGTTTTGCCATGTTGGTCAGGCTGATCTTGAGCTCCTGACCTTGTGATCTGCCTGCCTCAGCCTCCCAAAGTGCTGGGAATACAGACGTGAGCCACCACCCCCGACCATATAATTGTTATTTATCTTCACTCCAGGTTATATTTGTTCATTCATTTTAGTTATTTCCTCCGGTAGTTCAGATTCTAAAAAACAGATATTCCTCAGTATGCCCTTAGCACAGCACTGTCAGATTATGTCCCTCTAGCCTCTTCTTTTTCCAGGATCTCACTGAAAGATTTAAATGACCATCAAAGTTAATTTAATTTATGGATTTATGAAGTATACAAAATGCTTCTCCCAATTTATAAATTCCATGGAGGAAAAAAAGGAAGTTTGACAGACTGTGTTGTTATAAAATGAAAGATATTATACATACACACATTCCTAGAGTGGCCCTCAATTTTTTTTAAATTTTTAATTTTTGAGGGTACATAGTAGATATGTTTATGGGGTACATGAGATGTTTTAATACAGGCATGCACTGTGAATTAGTCACATCATGGAGAGTGGAGTATCCATGCCCTCAAGCATTTATACTTTGTGTTACAAACACTCCAATTACACTGTTTTAGTTATTTTTAAATGTCTAATTATTATTGACTATAGTCACCCTGTTATGCTATCAAATAGTAGGTCTTTTTCATCCTTCCTAACTACCTCAGTGCATTTCAATAGTTCATATTCACTTACATTATCTGCTTTCAAGTTCCACCCTGTTTCAAATTCCATACTCACATTTGACAGCAGCAAATAAAAACTCATTTTTAAAAAATTCCTGGAATAACAGAATTTTTATTTTCTTTGTCCATTCAGTAAATGCCAGATCCACCTTACTCTTTCTTCTTTTTTTGAGACAGGGTCTTGCTATGCTGTCCACACTGGCCTCGAACTCCCAGGCTCAAGGGATCGTCTCACCTCAGCCTCCTAAGTAGCTTGGACTACAGGTGTATATCATCACACCTAGTTAGATCCTTCTTATTCTAAGGTCTCTTTTAGAAACTGAAATTTGATGGTTATAATTAATGCAATTTTTCATCTCTTTATCAGAGAATAAGGATACGATAGAGTAGTACATTAAAAAAAAAAAGAAAAAGAAACTACATCCTGGCTAACACGGTGAAACCCCATGTCTACTAAAAATACAAAAAATTAGCCGGGTGTGGTGGCAGGCGCCTGTATCCCCAGCTACTCGGTAGGCTGAGGCAGGAGAATGGCGTGAACTTGGGAGGCGGAGCTTGCAGTGAGCCGAGATCTTGCCACTGTACTCCAGCCTGGGCAAAAGAGCAAAAACCTGTCAGAAAGAAAGAGAGAGAGAGAGAGAGAAAGAGAGAGAGAGCGAGAGAGAGAGGGAGGGAGGGAGGGAGGAAGGGGGAGAGAGAGAGAGAGAGAGAAGGAAGGAAGGAAGGAGGGAAGGAAGGAAGGAAGGAGGGAAGGAAGGAAGGAAGGAAGAAGGAAGGGGAGAGAGAGAGGGAAGAAGGGAGGGAGGAAGGAGAAAGAGAAAGGAAGGAAGAAAGGAGGGAGAGAGGGAAGGAAGGAAGGAAGGAAGAAAGGAAGGGAAAGAAAGGAAGAGAAAGAAAGAAAGAGAGAGAGAGAGAAACTAAATAATCCATGTAAACAAATTGGAGCCAAGCTGTTTACTTCTCAGTCTTCACTTTAGAGTCTTTGCTTCTGTGCTTTTAGCAAATATTTGCTAATGCCTCTCACACTTTCTTAAAAAAATGCAGAAGAGAATGGTATGTTACCTGTCTCCAGGAGACGGTCAATGTGGGAATGTGCTCATGGAAAACCTCAGTTCATAAAGGTGTCTGTTTATTTCTCATAAAACTCTTTAGTCAAACACTCTGCTAAATTTCTGTATCAGAAATTAAGCATAAAACACTCCACTTTCTGCTGTTGCCTATGACTCTTAATATTTTGAGAAAAAACAAAAGGTAAATAAAATGGAAGGAATCAAGGAGATTAACCATTAGAAATAAAAAATGAATCACCACACTGAAGAAAAAAGCTTAAATTCAAGGGGATTTTTATTTCAAATGGTAATGGGGCCTGTTGGTTCAAGTGAAATCACATAAGAGCTATTTTGCTCAAGTCTTTTCCAAGTGAAAAATTGTCAACAGGATTAAAGAAATATATTTGAATTCTAATGTATGCTCATAAGAAACTAGTGTAAAACATTTACAAAATTCTTCTCCCTAGGTAATATTCCCCAGTTCTCTTTAAAATCCCAAATGAAAGCTGACAGACTGTTCTACTGCAGACTGAGATCTTTCAAAATGGTCTCAGATCCCAACTGCATGAGTCAATTAAAGTGCCTGGCGCTCCTCCTCCCCGCAGAGTGTATTAGTCTGATTGCTGCTGCCTGTTCTCCCCGACTATGATTTCCATGCACCCGTTGTTCACAGTAGAGAAAAAGCTCACTAATGTATTACCCCTAAAATGAAAAGAGGCTGAAAAACCGTTCTCTCCTGCTAATAAATGCTAGGCTACAGTAAGCAGATGAAGAAGTTTAAAAAGGAAAACAGGGGAAGAATATTTAACAAAACCTGATGTCCTCTGGTTTGTACTGCACCTGAAAATCACTTGGAACTTAACCAGCGAGGTTAAAGGAAGAGGCCTGTGGCATGAATGGGAACTTCTTTTGCCACGCAGGTGCTGTGGTTTGGAGCGTGCCACTGACAGATGCACATACCCCTAAATCTCTCTCCATCTGTCACAGAGCCCACCATGACAGATGCATGCCTTTGAAATAAACTACCCATCTCTCATGTTTTGCTTTTGAACTCTATGTCTCTATCTGGAGAAGTTAGACATGGATCCAAAGTCAACCATTATTTTAGAACACAGTACTTTAGTAAGAATCACCTAGTAAGGCCATAAGGGGACCAAACAGGTAACAATTAAATTGTGATGAGGGGTGGGCAAGCAGAATGTCTGGAACCACCCTGGGGAACTCTAAATTGTCAGGGCTCACACCCACAGCACTTGGTGCCTGGAGCAAGGGAGATGCCATAGTGGAGAAAGGAGAGATGGTCAAAGACGCATTGACTCACATCACAGTTTTCAAAAGCCTGCTCTGCTTTGCAGGCAGAAGGGCGGGGGTAGAAATCGGGCTGGAGTTCTCCTCTAACTCTAAACACCCCTCTAGCTCTCACGTGGCTTTCTGCCTTCCTCCTTTTCAAGCCACGCAGATTGTAGATCCCAGAGAAGCAAGAAGATGGTTAAACATGGAATCAGGCACCTTGTATAGCTAATTTACAATTTTTTAATACTCTTTAAACACTTGTTTAACTTGGAAGAGAGACTGTGCACTACAAAAGGGAAAAGCTGAGAAGGAAGATATGTAGGGAGTCCTCAGTTTCTTTTGTTGTGGTGGTGGTGGTGGTGGTGTTGTTTGAGACATAGTCTCATTCTGTCATCCAGGCTGGAGTGCAGTGGTGCAATCACAGCTCACTGCAGCCTCCGCTTCTTGGGCTCGTTCAATCCTCCCACCTTAGCCTCCCGAGTAGCTGGGACCACAGGTGCATGCCACCATGCCTGGGTAATTTTATATTTTGGTAGAGATGGGGTGTCACTATTTTGCTAAGGCTGGTCTCAAACTCCAGGGCTCAAGTGATCCTCCCACCTTGGCCTCCCAAAGTGCTGGGATTACAGGCGTGAGCCACCATGTCCACCCTCAGTTTCTTTGATTTTCCTCAGCAACTCGGTTCTTTCAACTAAGCATGGGGGCCCCACTCAGGAAATCAAAACATTCATCTGCCCTTGCCCCAATCCAAGTCTCTTGTCCAAGTGTTCCTTCCAGCCACACAGAATGCAATCCATGAGGAGAGTTCTTGCAAAAACCTATGTCCTTTCTTTTCTATGTCTAGTACTGTTTAGTGCCCCTTATAGATTAGGTGCTTGGGGAAATGCCCAGAAACCTCACCCCTTAATCCTTCTCTGGTTGAACGTCTGGCTGTGTAATCTCAGATGCCCCCAGCCTTCATTAACCCTCACTGAACTCTCTGCCCAAGACTGCTCACTGTACATACTCCTCTCCTCAGATTTTGAGCTGTGTTGGGAGCAAAAATTCCACAAACAAGCAAATATCCTAATAAGTCTGAGGTAAGAGAGGGTCCTTCTAGAATTGAGAAAAACCAATTGGGAAGACTTGTAATCCAGCAATTTGCAAAGAGCCTGGCATATAGTATATGTTCACCAAGTACTTGTTGAAAGAAAATTAATGAATGAATGAGCCACTGTGGCAAGAGGATAAAGGATGATATGCTGTCTTCTATCTGCAACTGTAACTGAAGCTACATTCCTTTACAATTTGGCTCTATCATGATCTGTTTTTTAACAATTACAGATACTGATATTGAAGTGCATTTTTTTTGACATATGACACTAAGGAGTGGTGCTGGAAAACAAAAGACTTTCTGTGCCTTCTCATTTCCACTGGTCTCTTGGTTTGGTCTTGGGTAAACCCATGTGATATTTCTGAGTAGAGAACAATGCCCAGGTTTAAACCGAATGCCAGCTATAAAATCCTCATATCAGCGTGCTCCTCTTGCCACTGACACATGAACTGGGAAAAAGGCAGGTTTAAACTCAGCTGATGGTAGACAAACAAACAAAAAAAGAGGTGGCAAGTAAACCAGTAGCCACCTCTTTTTCCCAACACCCTTGGGGGCATCATGTGGCTTTGCCATCAGCTCACCAGACTGTGCTCAAGCTAAAGTGTACATCACCTAAAGTCGGCTTTCCAACTGGTTCCCCTTAAATGAACCTCAATACCCCCGCTGTGTGAACATGTGGAGTTCCTGACAAAGATGTTTATGAGATAGGAAATGCACCACAGGACACTCTGAATTTGCTTTTGGATGGAATGAAACTTAGAACAAATGCAACATGAGATACACATTATAGGCTGACTTTGACTATTAACCAAAAACTCTCTTAGATGCACATAGAAAGAACAATGATAGCTGATTTCTATAATTATAACCCAGAGAGTCTGCGAAATTCTGAACTATCTTCTGAATCTTCAAGCATGGTGTGGTTTTAGTTCATCTCTTTTAATATATTTAAATTCTTTGGAAAATCATTCTATTCTATAATGGCAACATCTTATTAACTATAATATCTGGGTAGTTATAAAAATAAAATTCTGCATAAGAAAGAATGGACTGATTCCCTGGTTCCCTATATAAGGAAAAGAGATGAAACTTACAGAACTCCCTAAGCTTATTTCTGGTAGTAGAAAAACTCAATCACAATTACGTAAGTGGAGAGGTTTAAAGGGAAGCAACATGTTGTCAAGACAGAACTTTTTTTTTTTTTTTTAAAGGGATTCTCATTCTGTCGCCCGGGCTGGAGTGCAGTGGCCGGATCTCAGCTCACTGCAAGCTCCGCCTCCCAGGTTTACGCCATTCTCCTGCCTCAGCCTCCCGTGTAGCTGGGACTACAGGCGCCCGCCACCTCGCCCAGCTAGTTTTTTGTATGTTTTTAGTAGAGACGGGGTTTCACCGTGTTAGTCAGGATGGTCTCGATCTCCTGACCTCGTGATCCGCCCGTCTCGGCCTCCCAAAGTGCTGGGATTACAGGCTTGAACCACCGCGCCCGGCCAAGACAGAACATTTTTAATATCTTGACAAGGCACTCTTCCCAGTTCTCCTTTGGTCATGACGTTAACCGTAGGCAAACTAGTGAAAAATTGGCTATTAATTTATCTACCTTTAGATGCTTTCTTGGAAATTCTTTTGTGTGTAGCTCCGTCTCCCTATTTCCTAACCCAAAATTAAAATCTCAATCTATACAACCTGGGACAGAAAAATAACTTGAGGCAAGCAGATTCTCTGGCTAGGGGATTCCTTGAAATAATAAATAATGAGCAAGCCAGATGCTTAAGAGTGAAAGATGAAGTTGTAGGTTATGATTTAAAGAGCAATTGAGAAGTTGGCAGGGATGTCATGATGGATCATATTCAAGTGAGGGTATGAGGGAGTGGAAACTATGAGCAAACATACACTCTGGTGATGAGGTTATACATTTATTTAAACTACAATTCCACTATGCAGACAAAATATGGCTTCTTTATTTGATTTAGAACAGCCTTAATCTTGTTAATGAGCCCCACCCACTGGGTAGCAAAAAGAACAAAACAAAGTAAAATGCTTTGTCTAGTTCTTAGCTTGAAGCAATAATTTTGACATTCTTAGGTATTACTCAGTATTTTAGAATCTTATTTCTTTTCCTTCTCTGTGTCAATGTGATATCTGGGTAGGGCAGATTAGAGTTTATATGATCTTGTGGCTTTGAGGGGAAAGAGGCCCAAATGCCATTTAATATTCTTTGTCTCCTCTAGTCTCCACAGCCATGACCTTGAACAGCTGCTCATGGCTGGCCCCGCTGGTACTCGCAGCTACAGTTGGCGGCTGGTACCACTTGCGATCTAGCCTCTCGTAGCTTGGGCGGTGGCTGATGGCCTTCCCTGGCTCATGTGGCCTCGCTGCACTTTACTGATGCGAATAACCCTTCCTAAAGGGATGTGCCTCCCATTTGTCTGTCACAGCATCAAAACATGCTTACTGAGAAACAGAGCTCCCCAAATTCTGTTTCCTCTACATTGAATCCACGTCACTGGAGCACCAAAAGCTGACCCAAAAACTAAAACATCAGGAAGTTGATCTCAGCCCATGGTACCTCCAGGTGGACAACTTGATGAAGTTGTCCCAGAGGTGCAGAGGGCAACATGGGAAGTGACTGCCTCCTAGAGTCCCAGGCATGGATTGGAGCAAAATGCTCATGCCACTCCAGTACCCCAAATTACCTGGATGTTCCTAAAGCTGCCCACTGCCCTTGAAGCTTGGCTTTGAGGTGGTGCTGCGAGATAAGAGGAAGTTAGTCTTTCCATCTCTGCCTCTCTCCTTTTTCCCACAGTGCTTCAGGCTAGAAAGGGTGGGGTTTTCCTTGTCTTCGCCTGCATCTTACCATCCTTTCACCATCACTAGTTAAGCCTTGTGACTAAGTCATATTAGATAGAAAGGGTATCATCTCTATGCCCCAGGAGAAATTCTATGGTCTGATTCATCCAAGTTAGTTCCTGAAATTCTAAAAGGGATTTTGAAAATTCTTCCTGTCATCCAAGCTTGGTTTTCAAGCCCATTATTTTCTTGCAGGACAAGGGGGTTCCATGGCTTAACCTGCAAAGAATACAATTTGAGAGGGAAAAGAAAATGCATTCAAGAAAAAGGTGGAAAGGTAGAAAATTGCAAAGAATAGGATTTGAGGGGGACAAGAAAATACATTCTTTTAATATTTGCGAAGTATTCACTCATTACCTATCAAGAATAGAAACTATATTTATAAAGGGTAGGGAATTTGTCAGAAGTGAGAGGATTGCCATTCAGACACATGGAGCGGAGTTAAGGCTGTGATTGGTAGGGACTAAAATGAAACGGCAAACATCTTACTAGAGCCATTTAGGTTACAGAGGACTCTCTGGTTACCGTCTCTCTGGAGCTTCCTTTTGTTAGTTTATTTGGCTTTTCCTGTGTTCCCATGCTTGTGTACAAATCTTTAATTACTTAAGTGCATTTCTGTTCCTTAAAACCAAAATAACTGAAGGAACATAAGCATTCATTTAAGACTTTTATATTCCACAATGTATACATTGTGCACACAAGTGTCACTAAATCCCATTTCCTGTTCCCTGTAAATGTCCTAATGGCCTCAGATTCTGGCTGCCATACCCCCAGGTCACCACCATATCACCCTAGCTGGCTGACCTGACTCCAGGCTCTCTCTGTGGTTATCCTGCCATCCTTGCCCCTTTAGTCTCCCTGAAACTCCACTGTCACTACATCCTCTCCTGCTCTGAGACTTACACATTGCTCTTCACCCTCCTCCCAGTCATTCCAAGTTGGATTTGCCTCAGTGCAATTTCCAGGCTCTGTCCATTTAAAAGGATCCAATTTCCCACTATGCTCAACCTGCCTGTACCTTAGGCAGGCCAAAATCAAAACTGGCCTGCAAAGAGGAATACCCTGTCTGTGCTTGCTCTCTCATTTTCTGCAATTCCTCAATGGTTTTTGCCCCTGTCTACTGCTAGTCTAAATCTAACCCATTTTTCCAAGCTTCCTCAAATCCTATTTATTTTCTTTACTCTGAGCTGTTAGTTACTCTAGGCCACGCTAGTGTCGAGCTTAATTATATTTCATCTTTGGATAATAGGTATCTAAAGCTAGTTTTTATTGAGCACCTTTTTTGGGCCAAGTGCCTTCCCAGGAGAGCTCATTTGAGCTGCACTCCACCCCTGTGAGGTGGACACAATGATGCACATACTGGAAATGGGGAAATGGAGCCTCCTGGTGACTAAGTAACTTTCCTAAAGTCATACAGGTGGTAAGTGAATGGAACGAAAATTCACACCATGAAATCAGATCGCAGAGGCTGAACTTGTTAATGTTGGCATACTGCCCCCAGAGAATCACTGCTTCCAATTTCAAGTGTCTTCATCTTATCTCCCCAACTAGATGATAACTATGCTGGCAAAAATATGGGCAGGATCATGAATTCTCTGTTCTCTGCATCCTCCTAAGCAAGCACATACAAGACCCTTGAATGGTTATCTCCCCCTGACTGGTCTCTCCCATTGAATCAGCATTGTCTCCAATATAGAGCAACATGGTCTTTACATTTGAGGCTTATTCAGATTCTGTTAAGTTTGAATGCTGCACTTCTTATCTTTCCTCCCATGAATACTCTGTGAGCCCCTGGATGGCCAAGGTGCTGACCGCCAATGATAGGAGGCATCTGGATGCTCTCCCAGAGACTCTACTTCTCTCTCTCTGCCCATCTGCCAGGTTGACTTCTGATGTCATGGGACTCATCATCATGATGACATGCCCTTTTGCAATGTCAGGATTGCACAGTGTTCCTAAATCCACCTTCCAGACAAACCAATCCTAAAGGCGTTCATGAGCAGGATTATAGCCTGCAGAAGGTGTTCCCAGACCAGCTCCCGTGAGGCTGGGCTTTTTGTACAGTGTTGAAAGGAAACCCCTAAGATTTCTCATTTAAATGCTCCCCAACCCTGTTATTTATTTAGAGAGAAACCAGCTGCCCCAGTGAGAGCAGAGAAATGGATAGTTTGTGACCAGATTTTAAACATTACAGCTTATGCCTTCAAAGGGTAGTTTCCCAAGGGGATCTCTCTTCCCGTTCCTAAATGAAAAGCTACAAGCATTTAGGGCTGCCTTAAGATGTGGTGAAATGAGGTTTTGAAGACTGTCAACATTTGGCTTTGCTCTTTGCAGAGGGTGCTGGGGAGCTTCACAGGCCCAGGCCTGGCAGGAAAAGGCTCGGCAGGGGCCTCTTTGTTGTGAGAGGACTTGGGGTGGAAATCACTCGTTTCCTCCAAAGGCCTCCTCCCCACCAACAGTGTGGCTCCTCCCTTCCTCTCCAGCATCCTTGCTGGCCTCTCCAGTCTCTCTGCTTTCCCTCTCCCACCCAGTGTCCTCCTTGGGAGGAGGAAGAGAACAAAGTACATTCAAAAAGGCCTCCCTCTCTCTTCCTGTAAGGTTACACCAAAAAAGTCTCCCCAGTGGAGTGTAGATTTCTTGTTATACCAAGGTTTGGCTGCAGAAACTAGAAGTAATTCCATCAGTGACGACATGACAAGATCATTTAAGGATCCCCTTAAAAGCCCTATTGTTTGTCTAAATTTGTGCCCCCAGCTGTCTGTTTAAGAAACCTCACAAAAACACCATGAAATCCTGTTTGTTCTCAACCTTTAATCAATGCTAATCCCACAGGATAGGAAGGTGGAGCTTGTTTTAAGACAGGGGAAGGGCAGCGTCTGTGATCATGACACACATCAGACACTTCCCCTTCTAGACATGTCAGGGGATGTTATGGCTTATGGGAGGTGCTCTGGAATAAAAGGGGGGAGTTGTTCTTCCCTGGCCGGCTTTTATCTTTAATTGTCAACACTCCTGGCCTGCAGAGGATTGAAAAGAAAACACTGTACAGGCCTAAATCAGTCAGAGTAGCAGGGAAGGGGTGAGATGCTCCACCCTCAAGATTTAAGTTTCTTCCTGCAAGTGGGGAACTTTTTTCTATGCCTGGCCCACCTGTGCCTACTTTAAAATGGTCCTGGACCTGGCCCCTGGTCTGCAAAGAATGAAGTGAGGCAACATTACTTGACTCCTAAATCACTGAAGAAATGTATGTCTACCCAAGGAAATGTGATTCCTGGAAGTCCAGATTTATAAAGATAAGATTAAGTCAGGGATTAGATAGGCTTTTTGTTTTCCTTGGGAAACATGAAAGGATGACTTAAAATGGTGTCTGCCAACCAAGAGCATGTGAAATACGGTCTGATTTTTAAGAATTTGGTCCTCAATCAAATTTTTGGCAATAGAATCATATTCAGTGTGGGGGAGGTGGGAGAAGAAACTCATTTACTCATTAACTACATCTATGCAATTCCAACATCGGATGGGAAAGCAAAAATTCTCAGGACAGAAAAAGATTCACTAATTAATTGACCACTTATGTAATTAGTTCTCGTTTAATCATAAGTTTCCACTTATGCTGTTGTCTACTCTCACACATGGCACCAAGATCTTTGTTGGTCACTCCCATGAGGTCATTCATACAATGCAAATCAAATGCAAATTGATTGCAATAAAGTGAAATTGCATATCCTACAAAAGATGTAGGCTTTCATCCAACTTGGATGAGGACATAATTTGAGCTTCAAAAGAGAGTGATTTGAATATCAGAGAATTAAAAGAGACTCTTGGGAAATGAGTGAAGTCCTTTAATATTTTTGCAAAAATGACCCTCTCATGACTGTAGCAAAAATCAGTGTAAAGTAAAGGAGATCTTAAAATTTTGCCAGCAAACTTAAGCCAAAAAATCAACATTTAATTCATTTCCTGATTCTAAAATTAGCAATTGATTATAACTCTAACATTCTGGTAAATATAAAATAAATACTAAATTATTTTATACCTTTAATTTTTAAAAATAAAATTCCATCAATATTTTCAAAACACCATTTATTGTAAGAAAAATACTTCTTGTTTCAAGTGATTATGAATTTTTAAAATATCAACTATCCTTGGATAATGAGGACAATCTGTGGTTATCATTTCACATATATTATTTCATTTATTGCTCACAGCCAGCCTGTTAGGCTGAGCAGCTATTAGCATCATTTTTACAGGTAAGAAAATTGAGGCCTCGGGAGGTGATTTGAACAGTATTACAAAGTTAGTAAATACTAGCTTCAATTAGATAGGCAATGCAATTATTCTTATTTTGTAAAGGAGAAAATTCTGTCTCTAGCAGGTTCAATGACTAACCCTTGGGCACACGGCTAGTAATATTAATCACATTCCAACCCAGATCTTCTGTCCCCAGATCGAGGCTTATCCTACTATAGCCACCAAATTTATTTACAAATAAAAATAGCCAAGCATGATGTAACCAAAGTTTTAAGAGCTAAAGATGTTAAAGGGAACCTCTAGTGTATTCAGAAAGCAGGGTTCTGTTGCAACCTCCATTGAGAGAAAGGGAGGGGTAATCTCTCTTCAAGTGTATGTTTAATTCATTTTAGATTGAGTTAAATTGGCACTTCAGTCATGAGTACAGCAGGCTATATTCTTCTTCAGTGACCCATTTGCCAAAAGTACCACAGCAATTAAACACTAAGCAAACACATACATAGGTAAGATAAAAACAGCACTCAGATGTTGAAAACCTAAATTTATCCAGCACATTTAAGCCTAGTATAGCAAAGTATATGTGGTATCTGTGTTTATTAATGGATTTTTATTTCTGGCTTCTTTTTCCCTTTCAGCTTTGGTAATGCTAGATGTATGTACAAAAATCTAGATATCTATCCAGAAATTGGCACTTTAGTAATCATGAGTTGATACAAACAATATAACTAGGGCCATTATAATGTTAAGTGCATTTTCAACAAATAGAATTAGAAATCCAATTATCTTTCCATAGAAAGCTTTTGTGTGGGGTCATTGTTAAATAAAGGAGGGAAGCCAATGGGAGAATTAGAACAGCAATCTCTCCTCCCTACAAAAGGACGTTGGAGAATTTCATCCTGCACATACATTAATCCATTCATAATGGCCTCCCCACTGCAGTCAGCCCACAAAGATCATTTTTAACTTCTGTTTCACTTCTGGTTACTGGAGGCTTCCTTTTGGACACTGAGCAGCAAACCAGGAGCTGACAACTTGGGCAAAAAAAAACTGCAAGATGAAACACACAGCCCTGCACACAAACAAATGGCTTAAAACTAAGTTCCACATGGAAGGCACAGTACCCCTCCCCTGGGGCCTCAGTCTAGGGCCTTCAGAGCTTACTGGAAATGAGAGAAAATGGAAGTTTCTTACCTTGGTTCCAATTTGACTAGACTTTGGTCGGCCTTAGATTAGTGCCTCTCAAGCTTTAATAGGTGCATGGACCAAGTTAGTATCTGGGTTAAAATGCAGATTCTGATGAACAGATTTGGAGTGGGATCTAAGATTCTACATTTCCAGAAAGATGGCAGGTGATTCCCATGCTATTAGTCCATGAACTTTGAGTAGCAAGAATCAAAACTAACCTAAGCCTTAGTTGGGACACTGAGTCTTATGCTTGACTCTCAGCAATGGCCATTAAAATTATATTCAACGGGGATATTAAAGACCCTCTGGCCTTTGGCAATTACTAGCTGTGTAACCTTGAGCAAGTTGCTTAACTTTTCTGTACCTTGATTTTCATAAAAGTTTGGTTATAAGGATTAAATGAAATAATGCTTACTACAGTGCCTGATATTTAGCATTTGCTTTGTAAATACAACTGGTTTCACTGCTTCATTTTACAGATGTACAGAAAAGTCATTCTGAGGAGAAGAATCTTGCTCGATGTGACACAGCTTGCTAGTGCCAGTGGTTGCACAGGAACACAATCTCCTGACTTTTAGTTGAAAGCCTTTTCTACCACCTGTGGGTCTGCTGCTTAGTTAGAGCCCATTACTAATTGAGAAAGCTGACCCCAGGGTACACCCAGACCCCCTTCGCTGCCCCAGCCTCAGAAACCCACAGAGCAACTATGGCTTATGTCACACACCCAAATATTTTTGCTATAGCCAGTCCTGACAGCACAAGCCTGCTGCCTGCCATTAATTATGAAGATTACCCAGATAATTGATTTAATTGGGAACAGAGAGTATCTCAGTGCAACCAGCCAAAGTGGATTAGATCTTCTCAGTGCGGTGTGCAGATCCCTGCAACTCTCAAGGGGAAAGCATTTCCTTCATGGGGAAAATTATGGATGCCCCGATGGAACCTATTGTCTACTCTGTGCATAACACTAGCCTTGGTGACCTGGTCCCTGGGGATAAAATTAAAATTAGTGCTGGGCACATACAACCCTTTCTTCTTCCCTGCCATCTTTATAGAAACCCTCAGGAGAGTTCTAATGCCCACACTTGACAATGATGTCTTTTGGGAGGTCAGGAAGCAGAGAGAGTAAAAAAATTTCTCTCCAATATTATTTTGCAAATGGGCATTAGCCACAGGCTATTCCAGCTCAAGGGTGAAGAGTAGCACAAACTCTTTTCTTTCTCTGCAGTAAAAAGAATGAAATTACTTCTTTCTACAGCAGTGCTAAGATATGAATAACTGAACTGGAAAAAATATTAGCTGTCTGTCTACTGTTGCTGCATAATACAAAATATATATCATTCCAGCATCTGCCCAGTGAAAAATTACAAGACCACTAGCAAACATGTGCTACAAAGTATCTTTGCTTTGCTTGACTTCATTATTGGTGCAATCAAAATGAGTTTATCAATCTGGTTCTTTGAAATCAGCTATTTTAGTATCCATTTATTCTAAAGACACACACTTTTAACCAATCAGCCTCGCATCACTTTAACCTCTGTGGAATATTTTCTTTTCTGTTTCTTCATGAATTAAAGCCATTTAAAACATCTGGTAGACTGAAAGCCCAGGAAAGAGAAGCCACCTGAATAAAATACAAAAAGCTGTGTTATCGATACAAATACTAAATTATGTGTTCTACCATTCTTAAACTTGGCAAACTGAAAATAAGATGGTTCTGGAGACTGATGATGGAATATAGAGCCTTTGTCTTTTAGGTGACTGTTGACATTCTAATCAGAGCAGAAATGGGAAAACAACGCAGCAGAAATGCTTCTACCCATTGCGGATACACACTGCCTTAGTCTCTTTCTAAGGGTCCATGAACCTGCCACCATAAATCAAAACCATCTAAGATGTTACTTTACATGCTTTGGCAACATTCACTGTTTGATGGGATCAGATATTTCCTCATTCCCTGTTATGGATTAAATTGTATCTCCACCCCCTCCAAAAAAATGCCAAAATATTAACCCCCAGCAACTCAGAATTGAACTTATTTGGAAATAGGGTCGTTGCAGATGTAATTAGTTAAATTAAGATGAGGTCATACTAGAAAAGGTTGGATCCTTTATTCTATGTGACTGGTGTCCTTATAAAAGAGATGGTCATGTGAAGACAGGCATGGGCACAGAACACCATGGAAGATAGAGTAGAGATTAGACTGATGCCTCTACAAGCCAAGGAGACCCTGTGACTGCTGGCCATCACCAGAAGCTAAAGAGAGGCATGGAATAGACTCTCCCTTGAAGCCCTCAGAAGGAATTGACCCTGCTGACTCTTGGATTTTGGACTTCTAGCCTTTAGAACAATCAGAGAATCCATTTCTGTTGTTTTAAGCTATCCATTTTGTGCTACTTTATTACAATAGCCCTAGGAAACTAATATATCCCCCAAAAGGATTTTTTTTCTTTTTGAGACGGAGTCTCACACTGTTGCCCAGGCTGGAGTACAGTGGCACAATCCTGGCTCACTGCAACCTCTGCCTCCCAGGTTCATGTGATTCTCCTGCCTCAGTCTCCCGAGTACCTGGGATTACAGATGCCCGCCACCACACCCAGCTAATTTTTTTGTATTTTTAGTAGAGATGGGGTTTCACTATGTTGGCCAGACTGTTCTCAAACTCCTGACCTCATTTTTCGCCCTCCTCAGCCTCCCAACGTGCTGGGATTATAGGCGTGAGCCACCACACCCGGCCAAGGATTGTTACATTTCTATCCTTTATGTCAAGTGAGAGCCTGGTTAGCCCTCTGAGATAGGAATGAAACTGAGATTCCAAAAAATAAATGAACCTGAAGATAGGAAACTTTCCCAGCCCCATGCAGACTTTCTACTGAGTCAGTGTTCTGTTGGAGATGTGTCACTTTCTTTTAAGAAACATACAGAAGACCTTGGGGTCTCCTTGACTATGTGTCTGGTACCCTTCAGCGTGAAGCAAAACACATTTGGAAATGTGAAATTTTGACTGTTCCCCCTCTCAACTGTTCACCATTCTTTGATTTATTCAATGAATATTTATCTTCTGCCCACAGGGACAGAAAACTGATGTGTTGAGAACTTAAAAGTAACTGGTCTTATCTTCACCTGCCTTTCCATAAACATTTATATTCATAGCATCAGTGTCACAATCTATCGTTGATTGATTTTGAGGTTGTGTGTTTCTCGGAGACTTACTTACACCAGCTTATGAACAGATTAAGAGCTAGCAAAATTTCTGCTCAGAGTCTGTACATAAAATGGCACCACTGGCTATAGTTTATGCTGGAAAATAGCTTTCATCTTTCATGGCACACAATAGGCCCACACTAATGGCCTGGTGATGAATGCTGATGCCGAGAACTCTGTATTGAGGTCAATTACGAGACCACACCTGGACTCCGCAGGAGCTGTGCTGAGATGCATCAATGATGTCTCCACCAAGCGCTCGGGGGTACAGTCACAGTGAAGGAGCTGGGTATTTGTCCACCCTGCTCTTCAGGCTCAAGTGAAAAGACTTTAAAATTATACCTTAAAAAAAAGAAAACTGTGAAACATAAAATATAACTTTAATAACAGAATGTGTGACACTGTGAATCTTGGAGAATGGCTTAAGAAACTCAGCAAGCATTTTTTTCTAGCCCTTCTCTAATGATAATGTATCTAATTTTACAGACTAAAGAAGCAAAGTTGAGTATTTTGGTTTTTAAATCATCACCGCTCCTTTCCAAGCTTGTGAGCTTGAGTTCTTTTAGGATCTACGTTCACGACCCTTCTACTGCCCAAGTGACTTACATGTCAGAGGAGCGACAACATCTCCAGGAGCCTGGTAACCTTTGGCCAACTATTTGACACAATCCTTATCCCTTGGAAAACATTAATGTATGTTTAAGGTGAAAATCAACTTCCTAGAAATCCTCTATTCAAGTAGCTTATAAGGATGACAGCTATTTAACAGAGGAAAACTGGTTTCAACCCTTGTGTATTTGAACAACTGCTTACAAGGTAAAATAAGAACATCTCTGGACCAGTCAGTCCCTTCCCTGCAGAATTACATGCTGGTTTTTATACAGTGTTAAACAGTTTGGCAGATCTAGTGTCATCAGTATATGAATTAGTTTCACATCTCTTGCTGTAAGAAACTGATAACACCCATAAAGCAATTCCTGGGTAGACTCTCATTGGCAAGCCCAGGTTACAAGCTCATGCCGCAGTAGTAGGGTATGCTGCCCAATTAATAACCCATCGAGATGCTGTAAAATGGAGGAGGAGTTCTTTTGATTGTATCCAGCACAATAGGAATGGGATAATATGCTGATCAATGACAGAATATCAGAGCCCACTTCAAGATTCTGATCCTTGGCTGGGTGCGATCGCTCACGCCTGTAATCCCAGCACTTTGGGAGGCCAAGCAGGTAGATCATGAGGTCAGGAGTTCGAGACCAGCCTGACTAACATGGTGAAACCCTGTATCCACTAAAAATACAAAAATTAGCCATGCGTGGTGGTGCACACCTGTAATCTCAGCTACTCAGGAGGCTGAGGCAGGAGAATCACTTGAACCCAGGAGGCGGAGGTTGCAGTGAGCAGAAATCACACCACTGTACTCCAGCCTGGGCGACAGAGTGAGACTCCATCTCAAAAAAAAAAAAAAAAAAAAGATTCTGATCCTCTTAAACTCAGGTACCCCATCTTATATCTCTACATGTCCTCTGTAGTTTCTAGCACTGTACCTGAAAATGCAGTCTTTTAATAAATTCTGATCAAAAGAAGAGAATGTAGCAAGGTAAAGAACTCTTTTCCACACCTCTGCTTCACATTTTCCAGAACCCCATTTGATGCCAGGCCAGAAATGGGGCTCTAATCCAAGCTACAGTGGCTCTGGGGCTTCTGATGTGCACTTTATTTGGTGGAGGGTAGAGGGCCACCTTAATACAGAATACAGTTCTCCAGGCTGGACTGACAGTGACCTTTCCACAGTGACCTCAGTTTAAGGCCTCATTCAATTTGAAGGAGAATCTTAAGGCTAGTTTGAACAAGCTGCCCCTGAGAGAAGGCCAGAAATGGTTCATGCTCTGCAGCAGAGGAATAGACATAATGAACTGCTGACTGGTGCCAAGCAATCTCTTTCTTTTCAAGCACTATGCGAAATTAGTCCAGATTTATAGGACAGACTTCCTAGAATCCTCAGGCGCGCACACACAACAAATTTCAGTCTTTCTCTGGAAGGAAATGGACTTCAATTTCCCCTTCAACAGCTCCCTTCTTGGAAGCTCCATCACTCAAGGCCCTCCTGTCAGTCACATCTCCTCTGAGATCCTTGAAGGCTGAGCTGGTTTGGAAAAGAGCACACTCCATCACACAGCCTCAAGCCAGGCTCCTTACACATCTTAGAACTTACTGACACCTGCTGGACGGTTTCCTTCTCTCTGAAAAGCATCTGAGCCGAAGCCTTTGCCCTACATGTGAGGTCGAAGGAGCCAAGACATTGGCTTCTGCACTGGAAGAGGAACGGAGAACTTTCCCCGCCCTGCAGAGTGCTGTGTCTGCTCAGTGAAAACGTGCCTCCTCCCCACAGAAAACAGACTTGAGAATTCCCAGGCAGCTTCAAGAACAAACGCCCTGATGGTAACAATGCATGCAAGAAGGAACACCAGGAAGAGCAGTTCAGAGGTGGAAGTATGGAATTCATGATCATGGTCAAACTCCGAGGTACATACGGCTTTTCCTCTTGGAGAGACTGAACAAACAGCTAGCTTGAAAAGTATCCACTTCCAAGTGTGGAGCCTTACCCTGGGCTCTGGGTTGCCAGAGCCAGGAGATGCTGCTTAACTGGGTCTGTGTTGGCTCAGAGCAAATCCTGAAGGAAGTAAAGGTGACCCTTGGCACTGTCCACTCTCAAAACATCTGGTTGTCTTTGGCCGCCTTCTCCGACTCCTCATGCTTTCAGGGCAGGGCACTCTTTTCAACAGGTTGGAATAAGCCAATAAACTAATTCATTGCCCCCTTGTGAAACTGCATGTTTTAAGAGAACCTTGGGGTGAGATTTGTGCTAAAGTCCAGTGAATCTCTCCTAACGGTAGCATTTTAAACCTGAGGATAGGCTACTAACAGAAACTACTTGGAAAAGTGGGCTTGTGGGACCCCTTTAATTATAACGTGTGGGACAACTGCCTGCAGGTAGATCTTGCATAGAACTAGTTAGTTATTGCTGCCGTCTTGCCAAGGAATTGCCCTACGTGGAGACCAACTACTGGACTGCCCATTCCCCAGCCTCTTCTCCTTCCCAGGAAAGAGGAGGAGTACTCACTGGCTGGCTGGCTCCCCTCAAGCTCCCTGGAAGATCCCTTCTGTAGAAGCTATTCTCCAGCATTCGCTGCTGGAACCACCCATCCCACCTGTAGTCATAAGAGCATCCCCGAGTCTCATCTCAGTTTTCCTCCCTGAGAGCCCAGCTAAATGCAGAAAGCAGGAGAGTAAGTGAGTGTGAGAGCATCTGTGAGCCTTCTTGCCACCAAGGCTCTAGTGTGGCAGAGAGGCCTCCCTGGGAGTGGAGCTATACCCTTCCCTCTACAGGAACACAGCCTGCCCAGGCCAACCTCAGAAACTAAACACCTTCATTTCAATCAAGAAACGCCACTCTCAAATGTCCCCCACCTTTGAGGCACCCCTCTTATCTTCAATATGCTTCAGGGCAGAATTTAGGTAGAGCTCTGAAGTTTGAGTTCTAATAGCTGGGTGTTGCCTACACTTGGTGTTCTAAATGACCCCTGGCCTCCTAGGGGTAATTATACAGCGGGATTTGAGGGTTTAAGGATGGGTAGGCCAGTACTGGTAAATACCAGAAAGAATGTACAATTTCCCCCTAAAAGCCTGTTAGGGCCAGAGCCTGCAGAGATGAAAGAGGTCAGGATTTAAAATGCCATGATATTACTTGCTTCCTGCCCTAACATTTGGCCTTTCTGTGGCCCTGCACAAAGAAACCTGTGCTGCCTGTCAGATATGAAAAGCTTTGCTATTTAGCAACTCAAAAACCATTAGAGGATTTACTTCAATAACCTAGAACTCATGGATTTCCAGAATCCAGCCTTTATAGTGCTCTCTAATTTTATGATCTGTATCCTCACAAATCCTCCTCTGTCCCAGACATACTGTGTTCCAGTGCAATCTTTTGTTCACAATGTTCCCCGTAGCCCGAGATGCAGCCCTGAGTCTCCCTCTCCAGTGATCTCATTCCCAGCCATGTCTCAGCACCTCCCGCCATCCCACCTCCTAATGAAGCCCTCCTCTGCCACTGCCCTCACCACCCACAGCTCTTAATATTTCGCCTGTCCTGTGTCATACACTTCCTTAGGTTGCTGCTTATATTTTCACGTAGGTAGCCTTTGTTCTGGAAGACCGTAGGCCCCTCAGAGGTAAGCTCTTTGTCATACACCTATTTGACTGCTCAGTTCAAACCCAGAACTTTTCACCACAAGTTAGCCCATGGAGGGGGTCCCCTACAGGGCATCCCTGAAAGATGTTTGCCCAGTCTCGCCATGAACATTTCTGGTGACTGGACGTGCATGACTTCATCCCAACCCACTCCAATATTGAATAGCTGTAAGTTGTATTAAGTTCTTATTCCTACTAAGCCAAAATCAGCAGTATTTGCTCCCAATTCTGCATTAAAGCAGCTGCTAGCTCTCAATTTTTGTCAGGATTCTCTTCCCCAGAGCAGAGATTCCCCAGTTCTTTTGATCTTCATCTTCATAGTTTCCAGACCCTGTGCCGTCCCGGCAGCTCTCTCCTGGGAACTTTCTCGTTTCCAGTATCTCTCATGAAAGGTGCCGCCCAGAAGGGAACACCGTTTTCAGCTGTGTGAAGATGCTTGCTCTAAATGATGAACATACTCGAGGGAGGTATCTTGGTGATAATTGTGATGATCATGATCACAATCAAATTCTAACCATCTTTGTTTAAAACACGAGGAAATTGCTAAAGAAAGAAAGCTAGTATTTTACTCATCCAAGGGATTCCAGTTTTGAAGAAAACCAGAAATGTAGGAAATGCAATCATCTGAATTGTGGCAGACATTGAATGTACCTTCTCAATGTTATTTCATCGCCTTCTGATGGTAGAGTTGTGGTTTGAGTGAGTTATACGAAGAAGTTCATGTATCTGATTAACCAGTTTTATGTGTTACCAACTGGAAAGATAACTACGGCCTTCCAAACCGACACTGGCTGCCTCTGCAGATCCTTGTTGGAATAGAGCTGACTCAGAACCTCAGCAGTCCTGGAGATGTTCCAGCAGCTCAGGTTTCCCAGATCTCTGCACTCCTCACCCATCCCTAAGCCTGTTCCAGGGCCTCAAAATCTCAAAAGTCCTTTGAAAGAGCCAAATTAAGAGAACGAAATCATCACATGTAAGAAGAAAACCACCAGGAACAAACAATTTACTTTTCTCCAAGCCGCTCAACATACCAAGAAATGCCTTACATAGATTTAGGGCTTGGGAGGCCAGATTATGCTTTAGTTCTTGAGGGCCTTTTATGTAGCCACAGGACCTTACGTGAGTGAATTCTCCTCCCCGGCCTTCACTTTACTTCCTACTCCAAAATCTATGAACCTAAAGTGTACAACTAATGAAGGAGGAAAGCCTGATAAGAAATCAAAGGATCCCCTAATCACTCCAGCCCACACTGATCTTTTGTTTCCTTTTAATTCTGAGGCATTTATTTTCTGTACCATTGATTTAATTTTAATATTTTGCTGCCTTTTTATTTTTATTTTCATAAATAAAAGGATAGTAAGCTCTAGGGAAACACACACACACACACAAACACACACACACACAAACACACACAACTCATCTAATGCCCTTGGAAAGCTGAGGGAACTGACTGGCCTAAAGTTGTAAAGCTGGTTAGTACAAGAATACAGATAACCACCCCAGCTAGATGCTAAGCTCCCAAGTGGTCAGAAGAGAACAGGTTGACACACCCTTCTTTTTAGATCCAGCCAGCAGCTCACTTTTAATAAATGTACCTAAGGTCACCTTAATAGCAAACTAGGTTAGGTCTTGGGTCTATGACTGAAGGCTTCTTAGAGAAGTGAGATGAAAAGGAACTGCCCCTGGGACATTTAGTTATCCTGGCTGTCATCTACTAAGCTGTAGGATCTTCTCATATTCATAATCTCTTACCTTACATGTGGTGGTATTTTGAAAGACAGTAGCTCGGCTTAGACATCAGCCCAAGCAAGACATAGTTCACAGCCTCAGTGCCCTACCCTGTGACCTGGGGTCCTGATGAAGTTTCTGCCCAAACAGAAAGTTGGGGCACCCTTTATTCTCCAAACCTTAACTTCAGGAGTCTGTTGCCACAAACTTACACAGAACAGAAATCTATATGGTGATTATAACATAGGCTGAAATATAAGATGGCCACAAATACAAAGTGATTTCCCATAAGAACAGCCAAAGGAAAAGTTTTTGGCCAATTTGAATATATAAACTTTTAGGGATATGGATGAAATATTCAATTGTCTACTCATAATAATTTGTTAATTAAATTACTTATTGATATTGAAAATCATGTACTACCTAAAATATACTTCATTTAGAATTTCTTGCCACCCTCATGTTTCAGAATAGTTTTGTACATTCTCAAAATACATTTTCCATGTTCATTGTCTCTTTCATCATAATCGCCAGTTTTTTCTTTTTATCTTTCACCAACTTGTCCAGAGCACATTGTTTGACATACAGCACTTTTTGAAGTCATGTGAGATGATGTCTGTAAAATTTCTTCCAAACCATAAACTTTCCTAACAGTAGGGGTTCCCATTCATTCTAAGTTGACAATACAACCACTTCCCTTTTTGCTATTTTAAGTGTTTTCAAAACCCAAATTTGGAAGTTTGAAGGACTACCCTAAGGGATAATTACGAAATCTGTGTCAAATTTCTGTGCCTGCTTTCTAAAACGCATTTTTGTAAGCTGTTCTCTATAAAACTGTAAAACTAGCAGTGATTGAGTCATTTCAGGGAATGTATCTTTCCTAAAGAGTGTTTTGTTTTTTAAAAAAAGGAAACGAGATGACCTAGAATATGAGAAACTTCAAGAAGTCTTGAATAATACCTGTATTTATATCTGTGTCTATTTTTATATCTCTGTCTCCCTGCCTTTGTGAAGTAACTTTGAAGGAAAAACCTTGCCTAATAGGTAAGGAGTGCCCAGTTTATACCTGTTTTCTGCAGTAATTATTAATAGTGCATTCTTTGATGCTCAAAAGTGTCCCAGTTTGGACAATATATTCAGTTACCACTCTACTGATGGCAAGGAATATGCTATATATTATAAATCTGTGGTCTTGTCAAGGCATTCACCATATTGGTCATTCAGTAAGCTTCCTGAAAGTTAATATCTGCATGGCAGCCAGATGGAACTTAAAGGCGTGGTGCTTGGAAATTAAAGCAATGTAACTAATTATCTAAAGTGATATTAAAATGTGTAAGATACTGAAAATTTGACTACCAGTCAACACAGCATCTGCTTCAAAGAAAACATTTTTTAAACGAATCTTTATTTTTTAGAACTGTAATTATGAAGAACTCAGTTAAGAAGTGCTGCTTTGATCTTAGAACAGTGGATTTAGTTTATTATTAGTTTACACTAAATATTTCATTTAATGTATCTAAATATTTGGAGATAAATTGTCGTTATTAACTTACTTTACCATTGAACCATTCAGACTTACAATGATGTCTCATTGAAGGCAAAATTTATTTCCAAAGGACTGTCTTGCAAGTGAGTGCATTATGTGGATTGAGGGGTGAGTGAATAGATACACTGGCTGCAAAGAGCTCTAGGCTGATGAAGCTCTGATGGGAACTCCAAGCCCTGGGCAAGCCTGCCAGCCTTTCTCACTTTCTCATGTGTTGTGGGAGGGGCCTGGTGGGAGATAATTTGAATCATAGGGGCAGTTTCCCTCATACTGTTCATATGGTAGTGAATAAGTCTCATGAAATCTGATGGTTTTATCAGGGGTTTCAGCTTTTGCATCTTCCTCATTTTCTCTAGCTGCTGCCATGTAAGAAGTGCCTTTTGCCTCCTGTCATGATTCTGAGGCCTCTCCAGCCATGTGGAACTATAAGTCCAGTTAAACCTCTTTTTCTTCCCAGTTTCGGGTATGTCTTTATCAGCAGCATGAAAACAGACTAATTCAGTAAATTGGTACCAGAAAAGTGGGGTATTTTTGAAAAGATATCTCCAAATGTGGAAGCAACTTTGGAACTGGGTATCAGGCAGAGGTTGGAACAGATTGGGGGGCTCAGAAGGAGACAGGAAAATGTGGGAAAGTTTGGAACTTCCTAGAGACTTGTTGAATGGCTTTGACCAAAAGCCTATTAGTGATACGGACAATAAGGTCCAGGCTGAGATGATCTCAGATGGTGATGAGGAGCTTGTTGGGAACTGGAGCAAAGGTGACTCTTGCTATATTTTAGCAAAGAGATTGGCAGCATTTTGCCCCTGCCTTAGAGATTTGCAGAACTTTGAACTTGAGAGAGATGATTTAGGGTTTCTGGTGGAAGAAATTTCTAAGCAGCAAAGCATTCAAGAGGTGACTTGAGTGTTAAAGGCATTCAGTTTTATAAGGGAAGCAGAGCATAAAAGTTTGGAAAATTTGCAGCCTGACAATGTGATAGAAAAAGAAAAACCCATTTTCTAAGGAGATATTCAAGCGGGTTGCAGAAATTTGCATAAGTAAGAGGAGCCAAATGTTCATCTCCAAGAAAATGGAGAAAATGTCTCCAGGGCATGTCAGAGGTCTTCACAGCAGCCCCTCCCATCTACAGGCCCAGAGGCCTAGGAGAAAATGGTTTCATGGGCCTGGCCCAGGATCCCAGTGCTGTGTGCAGCCTAGGGACTTGGTGCCCTGAATCCCAGTCACTCCAGCCGTGGCTGAAAGAAGCCAATGTAGAGCTCAGGCCATGACTTTAGAGGGTGCAAGCCCCAAACCTTGGGAGCTTCTACATGGTGTTGAGCCTGTAAGTACACAGAAGTCAAGAATTGCGGTGTGGGAACCTCCGCCTAGATTTCAGAAGATGTATAGAAATGCCTGGATACCCAGGCAGAAGTTTGCTGCAGGGGTGGGGCACTCATGGAGAACTACTGCTAAGGCAGTGCAGAAGGAAAATGTGGGGTCAGATTCCCCACACAGAGCCCTTACTGGGGCACTGCCTGGTAGAGCTATGAGAAGAGGGCCACCATCCTCCAGTCCAGAATGGTAGATCCACCAACAACTTGCACCATTTGCCTGGAAAAGCCACAGACACTCAACGCCAGCCCATGAAAGCAGTCGGGGGGGAGGTTATACCCTGCAAAGTCATAGGGGTGGAGCTGCCCAAGATCATAGAAACATGCCTCTTGCATCACCGTGACCTGGATGTGAGACCTGGAGTCAAAAGAGATCATTTTGGAGCTTTAAAATTTGACTGCCCACTGGATTTTGGACTTGCATGGGTCCTGTAACCTCTTTGTTTTGTCCATTTGCTTCCATTTGGAATGGCTGTATTTACCCAATACCTGTACCCCCATTGTATCTAGGAAGTAACCAGCTTGCTTTTGATTTTACAGGCTCATGGGCGGAAGGGACTTGCCTTGTCTGAGATGAGACTTTGGACTGTGGACTTTTGGGTTATTGCTGAAATGGGTTGAGACTTTGGGGGACTGTTGGGAAGGCATGATTGGTTTTGAAATGTGAGGACATGAGATTTGGAGGAGCCAGGGGTAGAATGATATGGTGTGGCTGTGTCCCCACCCAAATCTCATCTTGAATTGTACTCCCGTGATTCCTATGTGTTGTGAGAGGGACCCGGTGCAAGATCATTTGAATCATGGGGGCGGTTTCCCCCGTACTGTTCTCATAGTAGTGAATAAGTCTCACGAGATCTGATAGTTTTATCAGGGGTTTCCACTTTTGCATCTTCCTCACTTCTTGCTGTCACTATGTAAGAAGTGCCTTTCCCCTCCTGCCATGATTCTGAGGTCTCCCCAGCCATGTGGAAATGTAAGTCCAATTAAACCTCTTTTTCTTCCCGGTTTTGGGTATGTCTTTATCAGCAGCATGAAAATGGACTAATACAGACTGCTTGCCTGTTATATTTCATATTAAACATGACCTGGTCATCTCATGGCAGTCAGTAGGTTTGAACTCTTTCTGTGTGGCCAACTTTGGGAAGCCACTCTCCTGGAGCCACAGGTAATGCCATGGAAAAAGATTCTTGCCAAGGGGTGACTTATGAAGTATCCCCTCTCCTCAACCATATAAGCATCTCCTCCAACTACCAAGCAGCACAGAGAGGGTTCCCATGGGATATGGTCCTAGAGAGACACTCATTCTTACATCGGGAACATGAGTCCTGCTCTCTGTATATGATGTCATCCAATTTTGCCTGCAGTGAGCTGGCCTGATCAGAGAACAACCAAAGGACAGCTGTCCCTCAGAACAATCAGGACCTTGAGGCCTTTACTTGGGCCCCACACTGTCCTTTCTCCTTGAGAGCGGAAGGTATATTTCTAGAAAGAAGGCAGCCTAAGCACCAAGGGCAATGCCCCGGGAATTTTCAGCCCCCAATACTGCTCTGGGAGGATAAGAGAAGAGGCAGAAAGAGAACCATACTCTCCAAATATCTAAGAAGCCAGGCCCCCTCAGGTCTCTTATCAACAAGAGCTTTCCCTTCCCACCATTTCCTAACCTCACAAAGGGCACAACGGGAAATACAATGAAGAAGGATGGAGAGGAAGGCCTCCGTTATGGAAGCTGTTGTACTTCATCACCACCTCTTATGTCCTGGTGGCCTTTTGCCTCCCTCAATTATGTTCTCTTGCTTTCCAGGGCTGTTTCTTCTAGATGAAGCTGAAATGAGAGGGTAGGATGTGAGGCCAACTTTTCCCATGTGCTCTTGGAACACAAGGATGTGATGTTTATCCCTCCAGACCCCCTTCTGCTGACCTCTCTAGGCACATTGTTCTTGAATTCAGATGAGTCAGAGGATGTCTTCCATGTGAGGCTCTGGCCAGGAGTTGCTCTCTGCACTAATTTTACACAGATGTGTACACATATGGCCCAAAGCCCACTAAGTGACCAGCAACCTTGTCCCCAGCATTCTCTGCTGGTCTGATGCCATTGCTATATTTTCCAACCTATCCCTGTGGAATGGTGACTCTGGCCTCACCATAAACCCCAACTACTGGCTGCTCTGTCCTTGAGGTCACAGGCCGGCAGTGACCTTGCCAGTGGCTTGGCCTCCCAGAAGCTTGAGGCGGGGCTTCTTGGCTTGCAGTTGCACTGTGGTGAGTCCTCAAGGCCTCCTGTATCCTGCTTTTAGCCCATTTGGCTTCCCTCCACTGTAGCTGCTCCTCCCTGCATGCCTGCTCTCCTCCACACTCCAGGACAGTTAGGATAACATCTAAAGCACGTGGAGTTGCTGGGAAGAAAGGCTCAGGTCTGCATCAGCCAAGCCATAGCTCTGCTGTCATTTTTGGTCCACAATGGCCCTGAGGTTATTGCATTTATCCAGAGCATTTCCATGCCCACACCCGCCCCTCCATCCCTACCTTTTTATATTTTCTGATCCTTTTTTTTTTTTTTTTTGAGATGGAGTCTCACTCTGTCACCCAGGCTGGAGTGCAAAGGCACGATCTTGGCTCACTGCAACCTCCACCTCCCGGGTTCAAGCGATTCTCCTGCCTCAGCCTCCCAAGTAGCTGGGATTACAGGCACCCTGCCATCATGCCTGGCTAATTTTTATATTTTTGTAGAGACGGGGTTTCACCATGTTGTCCAGGCTGGTCTTGAATTTCTGACCTCAGGTAATTCACCTGCCTTGGCCTCCCAAAGTGCTGGGATTACAGGCATGAGCCACTGTACCTGGTCCTATTTTCTGATCTTGATTATACACCAATAAAAAGGAAAATTTACCAGATGATGTTTTTTTTTTATTTTTTATGACCAGATTGCACCTGCTACTTTTCCAGAAAGCCAAGTTTTCAGAATGCTTTAAAAAACACTTCCTTTGAGTGACATTTTTCATTTTGCAAACACTATGGCTTTTTCTCAAACAGATTTTTATCTTTTTTCTGAGGTCTGATGTGGAAACCTCACTAAATTCCTCCATCTAGAGCATGTCAATATTTGATTAAAATGTGAGTTTGAAGCTCTCTTGTGAAGCCATTTCTTCTTGCATCCTTCTAAAATTAACGCTCACGTTAAAAACTGATGACAATTAATGTTGAAAATAAGCTAAACCTGATGGTAACGCTCTGCGCTCTTCAAATTGATGCCGAAGGTGGCCACCTTGTGGCTACTGTTGAAACTGCCACTTAGACCTGATTTTTCCCAGGCGTTGGGGCCCTACTGCTAATTAAAGTAAATGACTCTTAAGATTATCTTTTCCCATGCAGTTTATATCCCAATCCTGCTCCTCTACAGGTCAACTTGTGATATCCTGGCAGTTTGGGGGCAAGAAAGCTATTCTAAATGGCCTCAGTGGGTTAGCTGAAGGAAGCCTTTTGGTCCTTAAACTAAGGAGAAGAGATAACCTCCCAGGAAGCCCAGGTCTTTGTCTTCCTCTAAGTCCCATATTTTAAAACATACACTCCAGGGGATCCCTATATCAGCATTCCTAGGTAAGATCTTTAAAATGCAGGTTGCTGGGTCTCAAGACCTAAGAATTGGAATGTCTAAGTCCTGGGATTTGCATTTTTAACAAATTTCCCAGGTGCATTTTTAATGCACATTCAAGTTCTTCTACATTTTAGTCAACTAAGGAAAGAAACTAGAGGCCTAACACATTAAATGCTTTTGACCCTAGGCAATCTCCCTCTGGCCCTGGGAGGGAGGGGATCCAGAGCTGAAGAGAGCTCAAGAGATCAATGCAGGAGTTCTCAAAAGCCCTTGCCAACCCAAATGTTGGCTGCTTGAACATGGGAGGCTCCACCACAGTGACCTGGCAACTTCGGTCAAACCCTCTAACAAGAAACCATGGGCCACCAGAAGAGTGTCTTGCTTGTGTAGGGTGTCTCCCTCTGGACTGCACAGGAAGCAGCAAAAGGCAATTAAAGAGAGAAAGAGAGGCACCTTTGCAGGCTACTCCATCATCCCCACCCAACTCCACCGTGTCCACCCCACCCCAAAGTCCCATGTCCTACCTCAATGTGAAAGGCAAGAGACCAGCTTCCAGGCCAGGCTTTCTTGCTGACCAGTCATGTGAACTTGGACAGGTCACTGGCTTCAGGTGTTATTGCTGTAAATGGAAGCAGTTGGATAACCATCACTTAGCTTCTTTCCAATTCTAACATTCTGTGATCTCATTTTGAGCTTTCAGAGGGAGAAGAGGCTCTTTAGGAGAAGTGATCTTGGGAGTCCAGATTCCAAGCTTAGAATTAAGCCTTTGCTGTTTGTAGCAATTCATTCTTATGGAGTGTCACAATGAGAGATCAGATCCTCTGCCAGTAAACAAACAACAAACTTTGGCAATGTCAACTCTCTATATTGGGGGTAAAGCAGCACTGGACTGAAAGCCCTCCAAATGCCCCCACAACCGACAGCAACCCCGTGACCTCATCACACCCTCCCCTCCTCACCCACTATTCTCCAAAAACTTTAACACACCCCATCCTTATACATGCCGTTCCCACACCCACCCCCACCTCCCAACCAGGCCTCCTGTCTCTGAACCCACTTCCTGCTCTAGCATTCATTTTGTAGAGTGCTGAGATACCTGTAAGAATGTCTAGGTGGAGACTTCACCCACATCATACTTCTTATCCTTTCAAAGTCATTGCCCCAGGTGCCACTCCTCTGAGAATCCACCATTTCCTATACATACTCAGCTCAGTTCTTAACCTGTGACATTATAATCATCTGCTTTTATGCCTGTATCCCTAAATGGAAGATCTGTGGCTGCCACATACTGAATATTCAATAAATGTTTCCTTGAATGAATGACAGTAGGAATGAAAGAATGAGTGGATAAATAAGGAATTAAGAAGATGCAAGCTGACTATTGTACAGAACCTCTATACCTATTCTTTGCACAAGTCTGGATGAGGAAAGAAGAACCTGGTCCAGACTCTCTTGACTCTGGAGCATTTTGGGAAGAAGCTGGGAATGGAGGGCTGCGCCTGCAGTAGAAGCAGCATGGTGGGTTATCAAAGCATTTGCTCATCAAAGCACAGGCCAGTGAAATCAACTATTGGGTTGTGTCAATTTAGTGGGTTCAGACCAACATTTTTAAATGAAGTATAGCATAATAGAATAAATTAAAAACGTGTCTCTTAGTAAATTCAAGTACAGTTTCATGGAACTTTTTTTTGAGACAAGTCTCACTCTGTTGCCTGGGCTGGAGTGCAGTGGTATGATCTCGACTCAGTGCAACCTCCGCTTCCTGGGTTCAAGTGAGTCTCCTGCCTCAGTTTCCCCAGTAGCTGGGATTACACGCACCCACCACTACGCCCAGCTGATTTTTTGTAGTTTTAGTAGAGACAGGGTTTCACCATGTTGGCCAGGCTGGTCTTGAACTCCTGACCTCGTGATTCGCCCGCCTCAGCCTCCCAAAGTGCTGGGATTACAGGCATGAGCCACTGCACCTGGCTGAAACTTTTATTATATAGTCATGGTACAAACTATACTTTTTTATTACACACAGTGGTCAAAAAATGTAGAAGTCACTCACCTAGGAAATACTTCCTAATACTTCACTAAATGCTTCATTGACTCAATTAAAAAAAAAAAAAAAACCTACTGACTTTATGGTATGACTTCCATTTATTGGAATGTGGAGATCCATTTGTCAGGAAATGTATATAGATTCTGTGCTGTTTTTGAGAGAGCTATATATTTTCTAATTACTTGAAATGATGATGATCTGATCTCATCTAATTTCAATTATGTTCAGTATCTTTCATAGAGATAAATAATTTAAGAAAATTTTCTTAAAATAGGGACCTTCCCTCTGTTTTGTCTTTTACGTTTTCCCATGTAGAGCCTGTCTATGCTGATAGTATAATACTAGCTCTCTCTCCCACCAAGGTGAAAAAGCCATTTTCTAAGAGTTAGTAGAAAAGAAGTGATAAAAGCAAATTAAAAATCTTAAATTCCAATATCAAACTTTATAATAAATCTATCTAAATATCTCCATGGGAAATCACAGTGATAGGTGAGATATTAAAATTAAAATCACAAAGGAAGGCAAATATCAACTAGCTCTGTTAAGAACATGAATCCAAGCACATAGGACACAATTTCTTCTCTCCTGTGTTTTGTTCTCTTCCGATGAACAGACAGCCACGTGTTAGGCTTTCCCTGGTTTGGCCATAACACTGTCCCCCGTCTAGTCTGTTGACACCATATGGGATTGTCATGCTTCTTTGTTTATGAAGAGTCTCCTGGAATCTTAAAATTAAGTTTCAGTATCAGACCAACATCCAAAACCAATCCAGATACATACTTAGACTGGCTTGGTGTTTAAAAAGACTTCATGTTAACAGTTAAAAGTCAGAAAATGTCTTTTTAAAAATTAGGGTTCTTGACTTCTCTTGGAAAGGTCAAAATATTTAGAAGTGTAAGACCCATATTCCTGCACAGAGACTATTGCTCTTAACCTAGGTCCAGGGGACCCATGTGCTTTGATACAGTTTCCTCTGTAATCCTATGTATTTTATTTTCTTTATTTAAAAGCATCATCTTGAGAAGGGATCCATGGGCTTTGCTAGACTGCCAGAGGGGTTCATGGCCCAATAAAGGCTGAGACCACCCTAGTGTAGAGCCAGGCAGCAGCTGTCCCCTTGATCCCTGTTCTCATCATTCTTTACATTCTCTGAGGCCACGCATCTGTTTTCATTTTCCATTGCACTAACAATTTTCCTGGAGTCAAGAAATATTTTCCTATAATTATGTCTCTATCAAAAATTGGAAAAAGAGAAATGAATTGACGACTTTGGAATTCTTACACTAAGCTGCTCCACTTATTTATGCCAGCTCACTGGCCTCTGGTCCACAGGGATTGCGTTGAACATCCTTGAACACCAGTGAAGCACAGCCACCAACCAGTCAGAATGGTTGCCATCTGTGCACAAACAATGCCGGTGCATGCCCTGTGAACCTCAGCCTTGTGCCTGGAGGATTTTCATCCCTGCTTCAGCAGGTTTCTCTAGCTCTCTGGGTGTCATTCCATGTTGCATCTGTCCTTCTTCCTGAAATATTAGGGAGTGTGAGCAGTGGGCTATTTGGAGTGTGCTTGGGAGCATCCTGGGGAACTAGGAGAAGATCAATTTCTCCTTTTTGGCAAAGGAGTGGAGATGCCAGCTCCACCCTGCTGTCCTTGAGGGGAAATGGAGCCGATCATCATGTCCACGCTTGTCCTGCATAGTGCAGCTGACAGAGCTGTCTCCCTGGGCCCTCAGCTGAGGGATCCTCATACCAAACCTTCTGAGGAAAGAGCAGGAACTAACCCCACTTTGCAAAGGAGGACCGTGGACAGTCAAATAACAGGAGCAGCGAAGTCAGAAGGAGAACACAGACCCAGACCTGCATTTTAGTCCATTCGAACACTTTGAAAACACTCGCTCCTCAAGGGAAGTGACTTTTTGTATTTCCACACCAAGTGCTTAATAAGTGTTAAAAAACAAAACAAAACAAACAAACAAAAAAAAGCAAGCGTTGTTGAATGCATTGATATTTTAATAGAGCAAGTCTGCGCCTTTCAAGCAAATCTAGTCACTACTCAACAGTCACCTTAGCCTTTATGCTAGGCACAAAGACAGAGATTTTGGATTTTATATGGAAGATGGGCTTTTTGTGGCAGTAAAATGTTTTATTTTTACAAATTATAATACAATAAAATCGACTTTTTCTTTCGGTGTATACAATTTTAACCCACATATACATTTATGTAACCACCTTCAAGATACAGATCTATTACGCTAAAAAACTCCTTCATGCTAGTTGTTTGTCTTAAAAAAAAATTATACTGATGTACATGTAAAATGAAAGCTACAAGGATATTTGTAAAATAAAGTATATTTTATCCATATGAAATCAAGATAGAACTTCTCTTTCTCTCTTTCTCTCTCTCTCTTTCTCTCGTGTATGTGTGTGTGTTAAAGGATTGTATTTCCTTCCACTTTGGAGGATATAAATTTCTTGAGAAATAACCTATACAGGCTATTATTAAAGAGAATTTTCAATAATTCCAGAAAGCAATATGATGGTTTGACCATTTTCAGATTGTGATGGAAGGCATAAGAGGAAGCAAGGTGAACCATTGGGGTGGTGCTTAAACATAGTGGCCCTGGGAGTGAGGCTTCTGAACATTTTCCCCACCCCAACCCACAAGATCTTCTGCACCTATACTACTCCCCGCTCCCTCCTTCAGCAATGGATCTGGATATCTCTCCAGGTTTGTTCTCTCTTCTCTCTTCTGCCTCCTTTCATATCCCACCAACTTGCCTCTTTTTTACCTTCTGTGGAGACAAAAGTGACTCCATCTTGCATGCTAATCCACCATCTTGACTTTTTATCAGCCCCAGTTCTGTGAAGGCCTCCTGATTCCTCCTTTATTTACTGTCCCTAGTGTAAGAACATGTGCTCCTGATTTTAGATCAAAGCAATCTTGATGTTTTCACACAAATTATAAACTATGACACATATAGCATTCTTGCTTGTTCTGGATGGTTTAATTGTCTTTCTAGAGCACATATACCCTTTCCTTATGGTGGATAAGCCTTGGGTTTGCGGAGTAACATGTGGAGATCTACCTATCTTGGGGCCACCCAAGACCATGCTTCTGTCTATAAGTTCCCTCAATAAATTACCCAATACAAGGTGGATTTGTCTACCACCTCCTTTAGTTTCTTGGCTCCTTTGACATCTGGGGGCTGTTAAGCATGTACAGCCATTTCACAGAACTCCTAGGAAAAGGAGATACAAAGATCCCAGAAGAGTGGGAAAGAGAAGGTGTTCTGAGAGACAGGAATGTAAGAGTGTATTGACAAAAGGGAAAAGATGTCCTTTTCCTGTCCCACCAAAATTTTACCTAGTTTGGACTCTTCCTGTTCACCTAACAAGGCCTCAAGTAACAGGTAGCTGTCCTCTCTCCCCACCTGCTGTCCAACTAGAGAGATTACGCAGCCCCCTTCCCCCACCGACACATGGGAAACAGTCATGCACCTGCCTTCCAGCCTTGCAGCCTGCTCTTCTGCACCCACTTGGTTGACCCTGCCCTTGGGCCCCTCTCTTAGAAGAAGGCTGGGAGCTGAGAGAAAAAGGAGGAGGAGAGAGAGAAGAGAGGGGAGGAACAATGAGTACAGGTAAAAAGGAAGCTAATGCTCACTTGCATTCAGTGAATTCCTAATAAGAAAAAAAGACACACTGCCAGGTTCACTGCCCTCTATAAATATTGGAACAGAGAATATTAGCATAATCCAAACCATCTTAATAAGACTTCTGAATTCTGTAAACAAGTACACCCTTACTAGATATTTTTGGAAGTAGCTATTTCTCGGGATTTCACAGGAAGTGGAGCTTTTATTTAGTCACTAAAACTAGTGTCCTTTGGATAATGCTTACTATGACACCACTTACGAGAGGCTGTTTACGAAATGATTTTCATTGGTTATGATAACATCTAGTTATTCTATGTGACTTCAGTGGGAAAGAGAAGAAATACCTACATCAGTGGTTTTCTCATTTTTAAAACGTTAATTATCATTACATTCAAATGAGGCTCCACATACAGTGTTAAGGTAAACACAAAACTGTGTATTCAGTGTGTATGCATTTATATATGACATATATATTTAATAGACTACAACTATACAACTATTTTCAAAGTATATAAGCTTAAAAAGAAGAAACAAAGAATGATAGAAAATGAATTGTTTGTACTTCATTGAAAAATGTACAAGAGTTTGATATAATCGAAGAATTGCAACCCAGTGAAATTTTGGCCATAATTAGAAAGCACTTGAGTATCTTAATTAGATTTGGAGTCAAATTTGGTTCCTCCTATTTGGGAATGAACTCATCTCACAGGCCCACAGCAGCTTACAGAGTTGTATGTCCAAAAACTAATAATTACATAAACCAGATACTGAGAGAATGAACTTCCCCCAGTTTCAACATTCAGCTGTGGAAAGATTTGACTTTACGTTTCTATAATAGCTAGCTTTAACTTTTGAATCCTTGTTTCAATTTGGTAGCAGACATGTTAAGTGTGCCCATCTGAAGTAAAACTCAGTTATTTCTAGAGTTAAAATCAGTAAGTTTTGGGTAAATAGTCATTTCAAGATGCATCCCTGCTCCTGCTTCCTTCCAGCAGAGATATAAGTACTAAGACGACTTCTGTATTGTCCAGAAAGGTGGATTTATGGCTTAAATATGTTGTTCTATTATTCACAAGGTACTTCTGGGTCACCTTTGCTATAAAAGTGGAGAATATTTTTTATAAAAGTTAGGACACACTCCATAAAAGTTTTACAACTCACTTAAAATCATAGAAGAGCTGGACATTTCAAGATGAAGATTTAAGCTCTGGTTACTTAACAGGGTCTTAAGAGGCAGGAATTGCTGTGTCAACTAATGTTGTTCACTATATTTCATTACTGCCTTTATGTTTTTTTAAATACCTCAAGAATAAAGTTTATTTAAAATGTCACACTGTGCAAGCTGCATATTATATCCATAGAATATACTAGTACTACTGCCATTCTTTTTATTTATTACAGTAGATTAGTTATGGACCCTCTGCCATAATATCTTGGCTTATTAAGATACTGCATACTAAAAAGCCTAATACATGGCCCTGTAATGAGCAGTTATAAAATCTAGTCACCCATTCTTCATTGGCTCTCTTTTTTGTTCAGAGGGAAAAATTGAAGAGGATTGGACCTGTGCCTGAAACATTAACCACCTGATTCTGCTTGTGGGGTGGGGACAGAAAAGGGCCATCTCAACACTTAATTATTGAGAAATCCTCCATCATATCTCTCCAGGATTAGAGAAAAGGATTAACAATCATCCAAGTTGCTTGGACAAATCTCAAGTTCAAATTCCAGAGGAAGACGGGATGGTTTAGGGTCATCAAGACCTAGACCCAGGGCTGGGTGCAGTGGTTGACACCTGTAATACAGCACTTTAGAGGCCGAGGCAGACGGATCACTTGAGGTCAGGAGTTCAAGACCAGC
>NW_012116177.1:756594-764977 GCF_000951035.1 Colobus angolensis palliatus
TGATGCCTACAAAGTATTCAATAAATACAAAGGGCACTAAAAGAGAGTCTTAATGAAAAGAGACAATTTAAAAATATTTTCTTAATTGTCATCAAGGAGAAAAGGTAATTTTTTTTAAAAAATCTGTTAAAAAAAATAGTGTTAGTGAGGATGTGGAGAAATTGGAACCCTTGTGCACTGTCGGTGGCATTGCAAAATGGTGCTACTGCCATGGAAAATAGTGTGGTTGTTCTCCAAAAAATTAAACATAGAATTACCATATGACCCAGCAGTTTCACTTCTGGGTATATGTATTAGTCCTTTTTCATACCACTATAAAGAACTACCTGAGACTGGGTAATTTATGAACAAAAGAGGTTTAATGGACTCACAGTTCCACAGGCTGTACAGGGAGCATGGCTGGGAGGCCTCAAGAAACTTACAATCATGGTGGAAGGTGAAGGGGAAGCAGGCACATTTTACCATGGTGAAGCCGGAGAGAGAGATGGAGAGCAAAGGGGTAAGTGCCACACATTTTCAAACAACCAAGTCTTGTGAGAGCTCACTGTCACAAGAACAGCAAGAGGGAAGTCTGCCCCATGATTCAATCACCTCCCACCAGGCCCCTCCCCTGACAGGCGGAGATTACAATTCAAGATGAGATTTGGTGGGGACACTGAGCAAAACCACATCCATATATAACCAAAGTCTCAAAGAGATATTTGCACATCCATGTTCACAGCAGCACTATTCCCAATAGCTAGGAAATGGAAGCAATCTAGATATCCAACAACAGATGAATGGGTAAACAAAAGGTGGTATATACATACCACATGTATATTATTCAGCCTAAAAATAATAATACTCAGTGGAGTATTATTCAGCCTAAAAAAGGAAGGAAATTATGTCACATGCGATAACATGGTTGAACCTTGAGGATATTATGTTAGGTGAAATAAACCAGTCACAAAAAAGATCAATACTGTATGATTCCACTTACATGAGGTATCTAAAGTAGTTAAATTCACAGAAACAGAAACTAGAGTGGTGGCTGCCAAGAGCTGGGAAAGGGGGAGTGGGAAGTTGTTGTTTAATGGGTATAGAGTTTTAGTTGTGCAAGATAAAAAGTTCTGGAGATCTGTTTAACAAGAATGTGAATATACTTAACACTACTAAACTGTATACTTTAAAATGGTTAAGAGGGTAAATTTTACGTTGTATGTTTTTGTTTAATTATCATTTTAAAAAATCTGTCTAATGATCATAATGAAGATTAATTAAATTGTGCTCAAAAGATGTCTTATGGGATAGGAATACAGGTAATTTTATTCTCTTTACTGTTGCTGGACCAAGTTTTCTGCTTCCTACAAACCAGCATGGCTAGGCATTCCAAGATAATCTATCACCATAGAATCTAAGGATTCTTTTGGAATGTAAGCATCATTTTCAAAAGTAATTTGTTATCGAAGAGTTGCTTAGAACCAAATTTCCCTAGGAAACATAATGGCTTGGGTGTTTTGCTATGGGGTGGAGGGGAAAGAAGATGTGGTGGAAGTTGGCATGATCTCTATTTGGGTGGGGCTCTTTTTGTGTTTTTGATAGAGAATAGCTGTATTAATCAGCAGTGTATTCTAGAAGGCATATGTCTTATGTTTCATTGTTTAGTTTTATGTTGTGCAGCAGCAATTTGCTAACCACAGTCCTAATGAAATATAGCCGTGCAGCAAAAGGAGCATTTATTATCAGAAACACATTTCTTTTCTGACATTGAGGAGGGGGCGGGGGCGGCGGGAGGGAAAGTCCAGATTAACTGTACTTTTTAATAAGAGATGAAGTGCTATTGGAAAACTATTAAGGAAACTGTGGCTTTAGCTCAGATTCAAGGAAGCCCATAAGAAAACTTTACTACCTTCCAGCTTAATACTGCAGTAAGGCCCGTTCTACAGACCCACTGCTGCCTAAATGATTCTGCTGAGTATTTGTGAGCTGGGGTTGTTCTAGGAGAGGCAATCAACCGCTGATGAGCTCTCCTGCTTAACTTTCCTAATTGATTCCACCAGACCTCCTAGTAGACTAGTTGCTAACCCTACCCCATCCCAACTCTGGCCTGGCTCCTTCTGATGGCAAAGTCTTCAGGGACCATTTGCCAGTTTGGAGCTGGGCCTTGGAGCTGCAGAACAGGCTTGTAAAGCAGATGCATAGTAAATGCTGCAGCCAAGTGCACAGCACATTTTCCTAAGTGGAAATCCTGTGTTACAGACAGAACATTACTTAACAGTAGGTGGGCAGTTCAATCCTAAACAGCTCAGTTCTTCCCCATCAGAGACCCTGCAGAAGCATGCTTCTGCCGCAGCTGTGGGAGGAAGAGCAGTTCTTGTAACTGTTAGGAGCAGACAGTGGCTAACAGAAACAGTCTCTTGGGAAGTCCCTGTCTGTGATTTTCCGACGTAAACACAAGAAAACAAAACCCCTGGGCTTGCCGTTCACACAAACAAGCTGCACAAAGCTTTCTTTCCTTCATCTGCATGTGCTAGTAGCTGTTCTTCCTTTAGTTTTTACTGCTGCTTAAAAGTATTTTTAGGCCGGGCGCGGTGGCTCAAGCCTGTAATCCCAGCACTTTGGGAGGCCGAGACGGGCGGATCACGAGGTCAGGAGATCGAGACCATCCTGGCTAACACGGTGAAACCCCGTCTCTACTAAAAAATACAAAAAACTAGCCGGGCGAGGTGGCGGGCGCCTATAATCCCAGCTACTGGGGAGGCTGAGGCAGGAGAATGGCGTGAACCCAGGAGGCGGAGCTCGCAGTGAGCTGAGATCCGGCCACAGCACTCCAGCCTGGGCGACAGAGCGAGACTCTGCCTCAAAAAAAAAAAAAAAAAGTATTTTTGTCCAGATATGTAAAGATGCCTCGCCCTTCTCCTTCTCAGGAAAAATAACTATTTATTGAGTGCCTGACGCCATGCAGGAACCCTGTATCCATCATCTCACCTCTTCCTCATCAAACACATCTCTTCCGAGTGAGTTGCCAAATTACACTGCTGGCTTCCCAACCTGAGGTTTTGCTTCTGTTTACATTTTACCAGAGCAAGAGAGAAAAAGTCACAAATGATGTGCTGTCTTCTCATCCTACTAATCCCTCTTCCCCAGGCCTTTCCACTTCTGGAATTAAATATCTGGGCCTTGGCAGCCAGGCCAACCCCTAACATCAGTAAAGCCCAGGCAAGAGCACAAATGGATACCCATATGCCTAAAGCTGTAAAATTTATAATGCCACTTTAATGCTTCCTAATGTCCACGTCGGATATGTGCATTAAAATTCATGAAAAATAATTATCGGCCAGGTGTGGTGACTCTGGCCTGTAATCCCAGCACTTTGGGAGGCCAAAGTCAGAGGATCACTTAAAGCCAGGGGTTTGAGACCAGCCTGTGCAACATAGTGAGACCCCATCTGTACACAAAATAAGACTTAAAAAAAAAATAGCCAGTTTTGGTGGCAATGCCTGTCGTTTTAGCTACTCGGGAGACTGAGATGGAAGGATTGCTTGAGGCCAGGAGTTCAAGGCTGCAGTGAGCTACGATTGCGCCAGTGCACTGCAGCCTGGGCAACAGCAAGAATCTATCTCAGAAAAAAAAGGATTGATTATAAGAGCATAAATTGGAAACAATGTAAATATTCGACAATGGGGCATTGATTAATTTGATTATAATATTTCTCCATATAGTAGGGTATGATACCATTGTTTAAAAATTTTCATAATATTTATAAGTTATTTTGAGTTTATTAAGTGAATAAAGATTAAAGTGTCTTTGTAATTATTGTTTTGTTTAAAGTATATGTACACATAAAAAGATGATCCAACAAAATAGTAAGTTACTATCTCCTTGTAGTGACTTCATAAATTATATTTTCTTCTATGTATTTTTAGTATTTTCTAAAAATTGGTATAATGAGGGAAAAGAAATAAATTTACAATAAAAATATTTGTAGGCTTTAATAATTCTGTTTCCAGGAATCGCTTTTAAGGATCAAAGATATGGTTAAATACCACAAGATAATTCATCACAATGTTATTCATAATTTAAAAATTATATCGGCTGGGCACGGTGGCTCATGCCTGTAATCCCAACACTTTGGGAGGCTGAGGTGGATGGATCACCTGAGTTCAGGAGTTTGAGATCAGCCTGGCCAACATGGTGAAACCCCGTCTCTACTAAAAATACAAACATCAGCCAGGTGTGGTGGCACGTGCCTGTAATTGCAGCTACTCGGGAGGCTGAGGCAGGAGAAACGCTTGAATCCGGTAGGCGGAGGTTGCAGTGAGCCAAGATCATGCCACTGCACTCCGGCCTGGGCAACTGCAGACTCCCTCTCAAAAAAAAAAAAAGTAGAAACAATTCAGTAAGATTGTTGAACCTTTGAAACTTCCTCATGTTTATTCTGTTCTTATAATTTTCTATTTTCCTCAGAGTGATTAGCAATCAAACTCTTTTTTAAAAGGCCTGTATGTACTGGTCTACGTGGGCAGAGAGTACAGGGAGGCTCAGAGAGTGAGCATGCAAACACTAAAGCCAGGACTGCAGAGGAGAAGATACCCAAAGGATGAAAAAGATGCTCACTGAGTCAAGTAGATGAAAACCAGCCTTCTGGTGTAAACTCTAAGCAAGAGGGGAGACCATATACGGCCATAGCCAGGGAGTGGAAAAACCCCAGAATTTTACAAGGAAAGGAACCTTGTGATTTCTTCAGCTCCAGGAAATAGCAAACATACCCCTATCCCCACCCCACTACCATTTGCACCTACCCTGGGATCTTCGATTCAATTAGAAAATCTTTCATTTATCGAGCAAATATTTGTTGAGAGATGTGCCAGGCATCTCTCAACCACAGGAGAGGAAAGGAGGAAATCTGTTTGTTTCAATTAGCCAAGTTGGTCTCTTCATCTCTTCCTTCTTTAAACAAACCGCTCCTTCCCTCCCTCCCTCCAGACAAGTGTTCTGTGTGAAATATCTTTTCACATGACCCTACATCCTTGTCCACAGTGATTGGTTCCCTTAAGCGGTGGACTACTTACCCAAGCTGAGCCAATCAGTGTGCCTCACTCCCTTGACCATTGCAATTGATCAAAGGGTGGTCACGTGGCCCAAAACAAGCCAATCAGACTTCTTCCCTAGCTTTTTTTCAAAACTTTATGGGAAAGGAGGGCTCCTTCCCTCCAGTTAGAGAGCCATGAGCCCAGATGAGAGCCTGGAAACTGCAAAGAGCCAGAAAAGAAGCAGAGAGGAAAATGAGACAATGAGCAAAACGCTCAGAGACGCAGGAGGGAGAAAGAGTCCTGCTGGCATTCAGAATCCTGTGTCAGGTCTTTCTGAATCACCCATTTCCTCTGTCCTTCTGGTTGTCCCGTTACCTGAGCCATTACCTTCACGTTCTTCTGATGCTATTTCCTATTGTGTTTCTGCCATGTGAAACCAAAGGGTGTTCCCCAGTACAGGGGTTTGGAATTGCAGAGCTCTGTACGAGCTCTGGTAAGCCTCCTGGGCCTAGTGAAGCAGAGACAGGCGCCAGATCAGAAGCTTTATTAAGATAATGAGGGAGGAGGCCTGGCACGGTGGCTCACGCTTGGGTAATCCCAACACTTTGGGAGGTCGAGGTGGGTGGATCACTTGAGGTCAAGAGTTCGAGACGAGCCTGGCCAACATGGAGAAACCCCGTCTCTACTAAAAATACAAAAATTAGCTGGGCGTGGAGGCTTACACCTGTAGTCCCAGCTACTAGGGAGGCTAAGGTGCCAGAATCACTTGAACCCAGGAGGCAGAGATTGCAGTGAGCCCAGATTGTGCCACTGCACTCCAGACTGGGCAACAGAGCAAGACTCTGTCTCAAAAAACAAAAAAGAAAACAAAAAAACAAACAAACAAACAAACAAAAAACGATAATGAGGAAGCTAATGATGTTCTCATTTGAGGGACCTCATTGTATTACCTTTTACCTATTAATATAACTGTGCCTTCACTTAACATTAATGCAAACAATCCTTGTTGAATACCTGCCCTGTATTTCCCTCACCAGTTTTTGGCCTTTTAAACTGAATTCATGCATGCCCGTTCTTCTTTCCTGCTTAATTTCATTCAGCCTACTAGGAAAGATAAAAGGGAGGATTCCACTTATGCCCGTAACTGTGAAAATGCAACATATCTTTAGTGGAAAATGTACAAATAACCACAAGATGGGGCTGTTATGCAAGGAAGTAAAAGTTAATGGTTGGTGGGAAGGGGATGCAACAGTTTCCAGCATCCAGGATAGGATATTTAAATCTTTCCTCACTAGAAAATAAGGAAAGGAAAATATTTTAAGAACATATATTCATAAAATCAAAGCACTACTTATAACAAATTCAGAGATTACTCTTTTTAACAATCTAGTGTTCCTTTTGGGAAAGTGATACATAATTATTACAGTAGATATTTTCTGCCTATGTCAAGGTTGATTGCTTGTCTTTCTTTCGGGTTTTCTTCATCCTCATTCTTCTGCCCCTTTCAATGAAAAGCCATAACATAAAACTAAAATACACGCATTAATTTATTAATTTATTTACAGACTTCTATGTCCTCTGTATTCAGTTTCAAAGACAAAGAAATAGCATTAGCATTTGATATATTTGATTAACACACTCTTGTTTCCTGGTGTCTTCCATCTCAATCTAAATTAAATCACTTTGACCTCATTTTTCCCCCCTTGGGTTTGCAGTTTGAAGATCTGGAAAATTCTTGATTAATAGCAATAATGTAAGGTAGCCACGTTTTTAGAAAATCCAAAAGAGGCAAGAGGAAAGTGAGCCCTGCATATCCCTTTGCCTTAAGAGAGACTACAGCATTTGCTGGGGCAAGATGACCACAGAACGCAGCCAGCTGGAGAATGCCCATTCACCCTGGAGCTGTGTAAAGCAGGAAGTCTGCAGGTAGATGCAGGGGAAGCCACAAAGAGGAAGCATTCCTGTTCCTTCTAGGGCACAGTCCGGTCTGCATTGCGCTAACTCAAAACTGGGAGCCTCCTGTTGAGAAATGGGAAACCTAAAAATAGACCTGCAGAAAGTACTTTGACCTTGGCTTGAAAGTCAGCCCAGTGCTATGACAAGAAAAGCCTTTTCCATGAAGATTATGTTCTTAAAAGCCATATTTCATCTGCACACAGACTCCCAGTAAAACCACACTCAGAAAATGTGTGTCTTGGCTATCCGTCAACTGTAGAATCATTATGTTTGGCTCTGGTTATTCTGGACATTAGATGTCTATGTAAGGGTTTCTTTCTGAAAGTCCTTGTACAAAATTTTAGGGGTTGTAAACTGGAGTAATAGTGACATTTAAGCAAATCTGCTGTTACTGTATGTATCCAATACTTTATGATTTTTGGAAAGAATTCAAGGACAAAGCAGAAAAATTGTTGTATTCAAGTAATTCAGAATGTACATGCTTTAGAATTAACTACAATAAACTAATAACTTTTCCTGAGGAAATCTAGCCAGAAAGCCAAGTGAATACATTTTGTTAAAGCTTTAGTAATTAAATCCAAAATTAAAGGGTACTGTCCTATAATTTCTTGCATGTGTTAGAATTATAATATTTAAAATTTGTAATATCAAAGCATTTCAGGAGACCTTCATATGTAGTCTGCATGTATTTCAAGGATAACCCTTAAACGGTGATAAAAAGCTATTAAAGAGGGGAGGAAAAAGCACTTTTATATACTTAGGTAACTTTCTAAGGAACAGCTGCCACCAATTAAACAACAAACACCTTGTAAAGACTCTTGGGGGTTCAATGTTCTTTCAGTGGACTGAAAAATCTGGGAAAATGGACTTCGTTAGCAAGTACAAAATTATTGAAAGGATATTTGAAATGGCATTTAATACCTGCAAAGACAGAAACAATCAGTAGTTTAAAGTTTCACCATAAAGATTGGTAAATAACACTGATTACAGGTCTTATTCAAACAGAAAATAATGAATATGTAATGAAAAGAGAATAATGATTCACATTGCTCTTAATCTTGGAGTTGTGCCTATTGATTGGCCTGGAAATAATAGTGCTAATCTTACAGTAGGAAAGTCAAGTGCTTTAGAGAGTCATTAGCTTTGGGGAAACAGGATACCCATTTTATTGTACCAGTACAGTATTTTATTGAGTAAAGCCTCAAACAACTGTGTGTTTAAGAAAAATTCCAAGGTTAGCGTAAGTCACATAACATTCCTCTCCACTCTGCTCTGTAACTGGTAAAAGCAATTTAGGTACTCTTTCTAATTCATCCAACTAAACACCTACTGTATTCCTGCAACACGAGATAATCAAATACAGTAAATAATTCAGCATTCCAAAAGGTAATTATTGATTTCACACTGGCTTATTT
>NW_012116177.1:766319-767473 GCF_000951035.1 Colobus angolensis palliatus
AAAAAAAAAAAAGGAGAGAGAGAGAAATACGTGAAAAACCCATGCTCCTCTTAGCAAATGTGCATGGAACAAGGAAACGGGCCGGTGTTAAAGTTTGCCAGGCAGGGCAGCAGAGAGAACTTCCCAATGACATGGTTAGATGAGGCCCTCAAGACCAGCTGGTTGCCAGGGAACACTCAGGGCACCTGAGAAGTGGGCAAGATCAATTTGTTATGGGGAAGTCAGCTGAATGCAGAGCTGAAAAGAGAAAATGCAAGCCAGAGGGAACAAGAAAAGACTGAAGTCAAAGTGGAAAGAGCTTGGGCTTGGAAGTCATGAAAACCTGACTTCTGATGCTTATCAAATGTGCAACCTGCAGGAAAGGACTTCGTCTCTCCGACTTGGTGTTTTTCACGTGTCAACTGAGTATAATGATAGCATTGCCTCGTGGAATTATTATAGGGTTATAAGATGATGCATGTCAAGCACTTAGCACAGTGCCTACGAGTACACAGAAAGGGCCAAGCAAAGGATATGAGTATTACTACTGACTGCTGCTGCCGGAGAGGCTGGCAAAGTGAAGCTGAATGCCAGTCTCAGAGAAGGAAACAAATAGGTACCTCACAGAGTCAAAGTCAGGGAGGCAAAGGAAACAAGGCAAAGGGAGCCAGGATGGTGTGGAGTCTCCTCATGAGGCTTTGCATTGAACCAAGGGTCTTCTTGTACACAGAATCTTGCACACTTAAATATGTCCCTTGGAATGTTCACCTTTCCCCACCCTGTCTTAAAGATACCTTGCTCTAAATCCAGCCATTTGTAACAGCTGCTCTGGAAAGCAAATCTAGTGTCATTTCAGATCTAACAAGTGCCTTTGAGTAAGAGCAGGAAGGAGAAGCTCATCCCATTGAAAGGCTTCCTCGAGTATGCCTAGGAAGGCACCCACTGGAGATGGTTTGTTAGCTTGTTTGCCAAAACAAGTGATTCTTGGAAGTTGTTTTTATCTTTTTAATTCATTTGGATCATCTTTTATTTTTTAAAATGGGAAGTAAGTATCTCTCCCTTATTTCTGGAGAAGATGGTGAAGTTTCCATGTATCTGAGTGCAGACACTGCAGTCTGGAAGATGTTGAGTGTTCTGCTTCATATTGGGAATTATGGACATTCTTTTTTTTTTTT
>NW_012116177.1:767753-772000 GCF_000951035.1 Colobus angolensis palliatus
CGTGCCTGGCCATTATGGACATTCTTAACCACACTGTGCTCTTGAAGAATTCAAGAACTCTTTATTGGTCATAAAATGGTGTTTATAAGCTGAACTCTCCCCTATTTACTGCCCTTTAGGACTAAGAGCCCAGACTTGGGGAAACAGAAATGTGCTTGGGGGCGTTTTGCTGATCACTTTAACTGTGCAGTGTAATGAGACCATTCCCTGGGTGAGTGTGAGGAGGGGCTGAACACGCCTAGAGAAGGAGAGAAGCTTATTTGCTTCAAGGGACTGATGGTTGGGCACAGGGCTGAGGCTTGCGGATGCCTAGAAGTCCTGTGTGTGGAGTGTGAGCTGCTCCTGGCCATGGAGAGGCCTTCAGGGACTGGGTCAGGACCCTGAAGTTTGTTTAGGGTCAGCTGTAAGCCCGAAGAGCACCCACTGGTCCCTGCAGTGTCAAGCACTTAACTTGATTCCATTGGCACTGAGTAAAGTTTTTATTAAGTATCATGTTACTTTTCATTTTTAGTAAATGGCAGAGCCATATAAATTCACCAAAATGTTCAAATTGAAAACTTCCCTGTTCCTTCCCACTCCTCCACTGAATCCATCAACAAGTACTATCAGTTCTGCCTCCAAAGAGACTTAAGCTCAAGTTCGTGCTTTGTTTGCCTCTCCTGTCTCCCACCCTATTCCGATTCTGTTGTTTCACACCTGGGTGACAACAGGATCCTCTTCCTCTCCTGGCTTTCTCCCTTCACCTTCTATCCCATTTTTTCCCAGCAGCAACCTGAGGATTCCCTTTACGATATAAATGAAGTTAAGTCATTCTCCGGCTTAAACATTTCCATTTCCCAGTATTCTCAGGATAAAGATCCAAATGCTTAGCATGGCTTTGCAAGGTCCAGTCTGGGCTTGGTGAGCTTTGGAAAACTCAGTGAGATCCCTGGCCTCTGGGAAGAGCTGCCTGGAAAACACAGTTATAGTCAGTGCAAAGTGATCACTCAAAGTGTAGGCTGCAGGGTAGGTGACAAGAGACCATAACAGATTTCTTGAGATTCCTTCTAGAAGGGAACCCAGTAGAAGAACAGGCTCTGCATTCCTGTTGGTGAGAGGTGGTGATAGGGCAGTAAAGGAAACATGACTAGTGGTGTAGGCACTGGTTGATAAGATTTAGGGATATATCAGTGACACAGCCAACCTAGGGTACTGTAACTATAAATCGAAACAATCTTCTTTTAGTCTTAAGAACAAGAACCAAAAATTGTACAATTTAACATGTAATAATGGCTTCTATTTATCAAGCATCTGCCAAGGGGCTGGCTTTATGCCAGGCATTTTACATATTTGATTACAAAAGCCTTATAAGATAATTATTATCTCCATTTTTTATATATGGGAACCGAGGCTCAAAAGGTTACTAAAAGTCAAATGAATAATAAGGCACAAACTTTAAAGAAATTACCAAATTGCCTTTCTTTATGAAGGAAAGGGACAGATCTAATGTTAATTTGTCATTAACTGAGGCAGCACAGAAAGTTGGGTGTTTATTTGTTTCTTATCCATCTCCCCCGACTAGGAGGAGAGAGCTTCATGAGGGGAGAGCCTGTTTTGTTCACAGCTGTCTCCCGAGCGCATTGAATAGTGTCTGGTCGCAGCAGACCTGTAGGGGTTTGTTCACAGACTGAAGCAATGAAGTTTGACAGCTGCTTTCATTACTCAGTGATTTTGATTCAGAGCTTTACAAAAGTAGGAAAAATTAGCGTGAATATCCATTTTTCCATAGATTTGGTGTTGGATTTTTTTTTCTTATTCTCTCCACTAAAGTACTGCTATTAAAATACAACTAAGCCTTATTCACCCAGAGGTTTCCATTAGCAACAAGAATTAATTAAATTATGAGTCATCAGCAGATGACATACTATAAGGCAGATTATCCCCCCACAATGAATGTTTTTTGTTTTTCTAATTATAAAAGTACTATAGTAAAGAACACTAGCAAGATTTATTAATTTTAAAAAGTAAAGTGTGTACTGTTACGAAAATATTTCTAAGATATATTTTTAGTGAAAAGAACACGATGTAGAAGAGTGTTCATGGTAAGCTTTTCTCCCATGGGATAATAATAATAGTCATTGAGAGCTTACTGGGTGCCAGGCATGATATTATATCCACTGCATTAATTATCTCATTTAATCCTTTAATAACACCATGTTGTTGGTACTATAACATTATTAGTACTATACTCCATTTTAAATACTGCTATTGCCCTCATATTATTTTTCTTGTTTTTATTTTGAAACAGTCCAGCACTTAGAGAAATGTTGCAACATGCAAAATGCACATACACACACATAAGCGTATACATGTGTACATTTTACATCTGTATTTACTTCTATATACCCATATATTAAAAGCCATGAGGTTCTACTAATATCTATAATTCCCTTCCTATGCCCCAGAGTTGTAGTTTTCTCTCTCTCTCTCTTTTTTTTTTTAATTTTTATTTTTTGAGACAGAGTCTCACTCTGTTGCCCAGGCTGGACTGCAGTGGTGTGATATCAGCTCACTACAACCTCTGCCTCCCGAGTTCAAGTGATTCTCCTGCCTCAGCCTCCCATGTAGCTGGCATTACAAGCACACATCACCACACCCGGCTAATTTTTGTATTTTTAGTAAAGACGGGGTTTCACCATTTTGGCCAGGCTGGTCTCAAACTCCTGACCTCAGGTGGTCCACCAACCTTGGCCTCCCAAAGTGCTGGGATTACAAGCGTGAGCCACCCTGCCCAGCCGGCTCTCTTTTTATATATATATTTAGTCTCCGAAAGAATGCAAAGGCTGGCTTCAATTGTCTTCAATTTATTTATTCATTGAATCACTCTCTTGTTGCCTCCACTTGTCCCTATCCCTAGCAGGAATCTCTCTCCTCTCACTAGTCTCCAGCACTCCGCATCAGACCCTCTCACCCCCTACAACCTCCAAGACCTCGTGCCCCATCATGCTCCAACGCCTCCCACCAACACAAAAGTCTTTCTTCCTCTGTATCAGGACCTCCCTGAGCCCCCTGGATTGTGACACACCACCTCCCCATACCTGACAAAGACAGCTCCCTTGCCCAACAGGGATAGCCATGAGAAAGTGGCTCCAAGGGTTCTAGTATTTTGAGACTGCATCAAACTTAATATGGCAGCATCTTTGGTAGCCCATTCTTAACGAGGACCAGCAGTTAGACCTAAAGCATAGATGGCCATTTAGCTAGTCTTTTGCTTGAGAATTAAACATGAGAGATAAAAGACAAGAAAAGAAAAAGGAAAAAGAAAAAAAATTGTACCAGGAAGGAAGATATTTCATGAGCTGAATCCCAAGCAGCAAAGTCACTACTAATGTCACAACGGTGTTGCCAGCTAATAATGGGGCTGCTTCTTAACTGTCGGGAAATGCAAACAGCACAACATTAAAATGGTTCTATTTTTTTCCATCCTTACAATAGCAATACAGCAATAGAGTGCTGATTTCTGAAAGACAAAGGCTGTGAAAATAAACATGCACTTAAGGCAGGGGGCACTTGCGTTGTGATTTTTCTTTTGAGATATTTGGTGACATATTCCCAAATCCTCAAACTACCGCAGGGATCCTTCCCTTGAAGTACAGCCTGAATCACCCACCAGTCTCAAATGGCCCGGCAAAGTTCTTGCTCTGTGCAGGCAGGCCTGCCAGATAGCTGCCTTTTTCTTTTCCTCTTGCCTTGGCTAAGTGGCTTCCAAGGTGTTTCGGAAAGGAAAATGTAAGATTCAAAATAAAGAGCAGAGAGTTGGACCAGGCCTGCATTGTCCTCTAACTGTGATAATGGCTCGGTCCCTGGTTCATCTTCCACAGCAAAAGCTGGACCAAGGCCTGCTTTTTCTCTTTAATGGTAGGATTGCCTCTGGCTTCGAGTTGCACGTTTATCTTTAGTACTCGTCACTTTGATTTTGTTATTATTCACCCTCCCCTTTGTCTTCACTTTTATCTGTCTGTATATTTCCCAGCAACCTGTTTTTACCTCATCTCCCTCTTTTATTATTACCATTTTCATTCCCCTGCCCTACATCCTTGGCTTCCCTTCTAAGCACTTTGAAAAATGAGGTGAATGTTATGTTGGTAAAAGATGCTGAAAGGTGAATCTGTGAAGCCCCCACCCCAGTAGCCTCCTTCCATGTGAGTACCTTCTTTCCATGTAAGGTAATAGCTCTTCTCTTCTTTTTTTTTTTTTTTTTTTTTTTT
>NW_012116177.1:772050-775102 GCF_000951035.1 Colobus angolensis palliatus
AAAAAAAAAAAAAAAAAATAGCATACCTGTGTAGGGCACTCACCATGAATGGAGCTTTCAGGTCTGGAAGTTGCTGTGGTGAGTGAGTGACTGGGCAGTGAACATGAAGGTCTAGGACATTACTATCCACTACTATAGCTTATATAAACACTGTACATTTAAGACTTGCTAAATTTATTTTAGAATTTCCCTTTCTTCACAATAAATTAACCTGAGCTTACTGTAACTTTTACTTCGTAGACTTTTTAATTTCTTTTTTTTTTTTTTTTTTTTTTTTTTTTTTTTTTTTGGCGCTCATTCTCTCCAGGCAACCAGGAAAGCTGTCCCCTTCAAGGAATGGGTTGCTCTAAGATCCTCTCATGGGACACAACTAAAGATAAAAACCTCCTGTTATCAGGTTGAAAATGTCCAGGTATTTGCAAGCAGTATTTTGCTTTCTTAAATACCAGACTGTGGCTAGCAGTCTTCCCCCGCTTTAGGTTATAGAAATTCAGAGCTCCCTATCTCAAGACCAGGAAACTCCAGAGCAGACGCAGGTTGTGTGAATATGACCAGGAATAAGTTATTTCATCTTGGGAAAAAATAAGGCCAAGATCTAGGGCGTGCTTGATGTTTCCCACTTGTTCTTCCAGTCCACCCTATTCCCTTCATCACTCTTTGTGCCCCAAGTAGGAGGCTGACCTATTAGGCTGTATAAACAGGCTCTTTTGCACTATAGCTTCCTATTGGATTCACCCCATGGGGAGCATCGGAGATCAGAAAGAGGGTAGAATAGTGAGAGCAGAAGGTCAGGGTATTTATTCACTGGCTCCCTCTCCGTGGGCCACTACAGGCTGGCTGAATATCCCCACTCCTATCAGGTGACCCTCTCTCTCCAGCACCAGTCACCATTCTGTCCTTTGTCCCATCAGGCCTTCTACTAGCCCAGGGTACTGCACTACCCCTTGTAATTTCCCTATAACCTGCTAATACCTTTATAAATAATCTCCTTAATAAACTCTACTCAAATTACCCAATTTGAGTGGACCATTTGTTTCCTGCTGCTGGTTTGATGCTTACAAAAGATCTCTGCTTAAGCAAGGCAGAAACAGGTGCATTTGTGAAACGGCAACGGCAAATGATCGGGAACCCAGTTACCTGGAAACTGAGGCCCATGGTAGGAATTCAAGCAACTCTTGGCACAGACAGATAAAGGAGAAACTTCTTTACTGAGAATTAGCGATACAGAGAAGTGAATGCAGTTACTGAAAACTGGAGGTACTAAGCTCAGATTATTAATAATAACACAACATTTACTGTGCCCTTATGATAGGCCAAGTACCTAATAAATACCCTGTCACATTCTAGAATTTTTTATCCACTTTACTGATGAGGAAACTGGGTGAATTGATCATTGCTGTTTTGTAGACCCAGACTCCCTCCTTCAGCATCTTCTAGTAATAAAACTATTCTCTCCTGCAAGGAGCTCATTTCACAGGTTTTAACTAGTGCTAACCCCAGCCTTGCCTGTCAGAACACACCTCCTCCCATGCACAATGCTTGGCTCAGTAATGGACATGTGACTCTAACAGGCGAATAAGTTTCTCCAAGATTTGATACTTGGACCTAGGGAAAGACTAGAAGGATGATGATAATAGCCACCACTGCTTCAGACCACCTTTCCCTCTGCTTGGAGGAACCCATCTCCAGTAAGAAATCATTTAGCATCAGCAAAGAGAACAGGAGAGAGAGACAAGGGATAAATGGAGGAGGAGCAACAGTGAGCACAGAAGAGATGACCTCATTTGCTACTGCAGCAAGTCTCTTGAGTGAGTTTTATCCTTCGGTTTTCCAGTATTATGAGACAATGAATACTTTGTTTTTACTTATTATAATTTAAGTTGGATCTCTCATTTATATTTCCAAAAAAATCCTGTAAGTAGATTAAGGCTGCCTTGCAGAGACTCTTCAGCTGGGCAGTGATCAGCCCATGTGTATGAGAAAACTACCCAAAGTTGGATAAGGAGCCACTCAAAAGGAGCAGGTAGAGCGATCTCCAGAGCTTACAGAGATCCAGAAATGGTTGGTGATCTCATCAGCCAGAGAGGAAAAACATTGTAATGCATGGGACACCAGGTAGAATACTCAGAAGTATATTACATTGGTAGGAGGGAGAAACCATCAGTCCTAGACTTTGTTAGTCTGCATAACAAACCTTAAAAGTAAGCCTTGAAAGGATAAACTGTTTCCAAGCAAATTAACTGTGTCCTAGAAAAAACGCTCAAGTATATGTGGAGAAACACAAGCATATTCAGCTCCTAAAAATGTAAATTTTACAACTGCTGCCACCCATTCAAAAGTTACTAGGTATATGAAGAGGTAGAAAAATAGGACCTGTAATGATGAAGAAAAATCAATTAAAATAGACCCAGAATGTTACACGGATCACTTAACAACATGGATGTATTCTGAGAAAAGTCATGGGTTGCTTAACAAAAGTCATGGGTCGCTTAAAAACATGGATATATTGTCATTAGGAGATTTCGTTGTTGTGCAAACATCATGGTGAACTTAAAGAAGCCTAGAAGGCACAGCCTACTATACGCACAGCTACTTGGTGTAGTCTATTGCCCCTTGGCTACAACTGCACAGCATGTTACTGTATGAATACTGTAGGCAATTGGAACACAATGGTATTTGTATATCTAAACTTAACAGAAAAGATACAGTGAAAATATGATATAAAAGATTTTTTTAAATGGCATACCTGCAGGCCGGGTGCAGTGGCTCACGCCTGTAATCCCAGCACTTTGGGAGGCCGAGGTGGGCAGATCACAAGGTCAGGAGTTTGAGACCAGCCTGGCCAATGTGGTAAAACCCCATCTCTACTGAAAATACAAAAAAATTAACCAGGTGTGGTGGCGCATGCCTGTGAATCCCAGCTACTCAGGAGGCTGAGGCAGGAGAATTGCTTAAACCCAGGAGGTGGAGGTTGCATTGAGCCGAGATTGCACCAGTGCACTCCAGTCTGGGCAACAGAGCAAGACTCCGTCTCAAAAAAAAAAAAAAAAAA
>NW_012116177.1:775532-776734 GCF_000951035.1 Colobus angolensis palliatus
AGTAGAGATGGGATTTCACCATGTTGTCCAAGCTGGCCTTGAAATCTCCTGACCTTGTGATCCGCCCGTCTCGGCCTCCCAAAGTGCTGGGATTACAGGCTTGAGCCACCGCGCCCGGCGACTTTTTAATTTCTTTAAAACCTTTTGACTCTTTTGTAATAACACTTAGCTTAAAACACAAACACATTGTGAAGCTGTATAAAAATATTTTCATACTTTATATCCTTATTCTGTAAGCTGTTTCCTATTTTATTTTTTCTCTTTTCTATTTTTTATTTCTTTTTTTAAGCTTCATTCTATTTTATTTACTATGTTCATTCTTGATGAACATTGATGCAAAAATTCTCAGCAAAATACTGGCAAACAGAATCCAGAGCACATCAAAAAGCTTATCCACCACAATCAAGTAGGCTTTATCCCTGGGATGCAAGGTTGGTTCACCATATGCAAATCAATAAATGTGATTCATTACATAAACAGAACTAAATACAAAAACCACATGATCATCTCAATAGATGCAGAAAGGTTTTCAATAAAATTCAATATGCCTTCATGTTAAAAACTCTCAATAAAACTAATTTCTTGTTAAAAACTTTCCTAGGTATTGAAGGAATGTACTTCAAAATAATAAGAGCCATATATGACAAACCCACAGCCAACATCATACTAAATGGGCAAAAACTGGAAGCATTCCCCTTGAAACTGGCAAAAGACAAAGATGCTCTCTCTCACTATCCCTATTCAAAATTGTATTGGAAGTCCTGGCCAAGGCAATCAGGCAAGAGAAAGAAGTAAAGTGCATCCAAATAGGAAGAGAGGCAGTCACCCTATCCCTGTTTGCAGACGACATGATCCTACGTCTAGAAAACCCCACGGTCTCAGCCCAGAGCTTCTTAAACTGATAAACAACTTCAGCAAAGTCTCAGGATACAAAATCAATGGGCAAAATAACTAGTATTTCTATACACCAACAGTCAAGCTGAGGGCCAAATCAGGAATAAATTCCCATTCACAATTGCCACAAAAAGAATAAAATACCTGAGCCAGAGCAGTGTCTCATGCCTGTAATCCCATCACTTTGGGAGGCCAAGGCGGGCAAATCACAAGGTCAGGAAACCGAGACCATCCTGGCTAACACAGTGAAACCCCGTCTCTACTAAAAATACAAAAAATTAGCCAGGCATGGTGGCACATGCCTGTAG
>NW_012116177.1:777229-796218 GCF_000951035.1 Colobus angolensis palliatus
ACTGGCAGTAAAATTAAAAAAAAAAAAAAAAAAAGAAATCAGAAATGACACAAACAAATGGAAAAACATTTCATGCTCATGGATGGAAAGAATCAATAACATTAAAATGGCCATACTGCCCAAAGCAATTTATAGATTCAACACTATTCCTATTAAACTACCATTGAGATTCCTCACAGAATTAGAAAAATCTATTTGAAAATTCATATGGAACCAAAAAAAAAGCCCAAATAGCCAAAGCAATCCTAAGCAAAAAGAACAAAACTGGAGGCATCACACTGCCTGGCTTTAAACCAAAACAGCATGGTACTGGTACAAAAACAGATACATAGGCCAATAAAACAGGATACCAAACCCGGAAATAAGACCACACAGCTACAACTATCTGATCTTTGACAAACCTAATAAAAACAAGAAATGGGGAAATGATTCTCTATGCAATAAATGGTGCTGGGATAACTGGCTAAGCATATGCAGAAGATTAAACCTGGACCCCTTCCTTACATCGTATACAAAACTTAACTCATGATAACTTAAAGACTTAAATGTAAAACCCCAAACCATAAAAACCATAGAAGACAACCTAGGCAATACCATCCTGGACAGAGGCATGGGCAAAGATTTCATGACAAAGATGCAAAAACAATCACAACGAAAGCCAAAATTGACAAATGGGATCTAATTAAACTAAAGAGCTTCTGCGCAGCAAAAGAAACTATCAATAGAGTAACAGACAACCTATAGAATGGGATAAAATATTTGCAAACTATGCATCTGACCAACATGGTGAAACCCCATCTCCACTAAAAACACAAAAAAGTAGATGGATGTGGTGGCCGGGCCTGTAATCCCAGCTACTCAGGAAGCTGAGGCAGGAGAATCACTTCAACCCAGGAGACGGAGGTTGCAGTGAGCCGAGATCACGCCATTGCACTCTAGCCTGGGGGACAAGAGCAAGACTCCGTCTCAAAAAAAAGAAAAAAATTTGAAAGGTGCAAAATGAAGAGAAAAACACATTATCTTTTCTACCATTATTACATTAATACTTATTTTTAAAAGTTTTAATAACTTTTTTGACATCATTTCTCCCTCTCTCTCTCCTTTCCTCCTTCCCTTTTTATCCTAATCCCTCTAGTCCAGTCTCCATGTCTTTTGATGTTTTTAGTGTACTTCTCTTATTCTGTCTCACACTCACTGATTCTTTTCGGATAAGTGTATGTGTGATTTGAATAGCATCCCAAAATAAAAGAGATATAAAATTTTTCTTAAATTTTATTCCATTTACTTTTTAGACTTTTTTGTTAAAAACTAAGACAAATATGCAGGCCTACATAGAGTCAGGATTATCAAGATGTCACTAGGCAATAGAAATTTGTCAGCTTTATTAAAATTTTATGGAACTACTATCATATACATAATTCGTCATTGGCCAAAACGTTGTTATGTGGTGAATGACTATAGCAGTCATGGTTATTAAAACAGGTTTATAACTATAGTCTATATGTTTAAGAAAGTAGAGGAAACTATAAGTGTGTTAAGAAAAGACATAGATGATGACATAAAAGGGACCCAAGTAGGCTGGGTGCGGTGGCTCACACCTGTAATCCCAGCACTTTGGGAAGCCAAAGCAGGCGGATCACTTGAGGTCAGGAGTTCAGGACCAGCCTGGCCAACATGGTAAAACCTTCTCTCTAGTAAAATACAAAAACTAGCTGGGTGTGGTGGTGGGCGCCTATAATCCCAGCTACTTGGGAGGCTGAGGCAGAAGAATCGCTTGAACCCAGGAGGCGGAGGTTGCGATGAGCTAAGATCACACTATTGCACTCCAGCCTGGGCAACAGAGTGAGACTCCATCTCAACAACAACAACAAAGACCCAAATCAAACTTCTAGAGTTGAAAAATACAATATGTGAGATGAAAAATAAACTAGGTGGGATTGAAAGTAGATTAGACACTACAAATGAGGACATGTCAATAGAAACTACTCAAAATGAAACACACAGATAAAAAATGACTGAAAAAGATCAACAGAATTTCAGTGAGCTGTGGGACAACCTCATGCAGCCTACTCTAAATGTAAATGTGGTCTCCAAGATGAGAGAGAAGAGAGGTCAGAAACAAAGTTTGAAGAAATATGGCTGAAATTTTCCCAGATTTGTTGAAGAATATAAATATATAGATCTAAGAAACTCAATAAACTTTATTTATTTTTATTTTATTTTATTTTTGAGATAGAGTCTTGCTATGTCACCCAGGCAGTGCAGTGGTGCAATCTTGGCTCCCTGCAACCTTCACCTCCTGAGTTCAAGTGATTCTCCTGCCTAGGCTTCCCTGAGTAGCTGGGATTACAGGCGTGCACCACCACACCCAGCTAATTTTTGTATTTTTAGTAGAGATGGGATTTCACCATGTTGTCCAAGCTGATATCGAACTCCTAACTTCAAGTGATCCACCCACCTGGGCCTCTCAAAATGCTGGGATTACAGGCGTGAGCCACCGTGCCTGGGTGTGAGCCACCGTGCCTGGCCTCAATAAATGTTAATGAAAAGAAAGGTGAAGACATGCATCAAGGCACATTGTAATCAATCAGGGAGCCCATCTCAATGGGCAGCATCCCCCACAGTCATTTTTGACCTTCAAAGTAGAGTAATCACAGAGCATTTCAAGGATTCAGATGTGCCCTCCACTGAAGTATTTCTCAATATCCTAGTGAAGGAAAGGTCTTCAAGGCCTTCTGGTGGAGCATTAGGTGGAAGGATGGGCACCAGATTGCACATGATAAATCCAGTTCAACCTTATGTCTTAGGCCTATGGATTCCCTTCTCCATAGCATGCCAAGGAAGCTCCGGTATGGCATCCCCATTAAATGTAGACCACCACTGAGTCCAAGTTTTAGTCAATCCACCAAGAAAGATGCTAAAACCACCTCCAGTTGCATGAGCTAATACATTAAATCCAGAATCTCTACTAAGTACACCCATATCCATGAATTTAAACCAATCTAATGTATCTTCTTATGAAAAAGACCCTTAGAACGTACTCTCACACATGTTCCCAGGTTTCGGTTGCTAGATATTTATTAGCAAAGTCTTGAAATGGTTGGGGCATGTAAGTTATTTTATCCCAGGTCATTGTGTGTACTTATCCACCTACAACATTCTGAGATTTGGCCCTGTCCAAACATTTAGTGGTAAGACGGGGTGATTGTGGTGCATCTTAAGGAAAATGAACATCCCCTTTCAAAGCATCTTGCCCAGATGAAGGTTTTCCTAGCAATGGTCTAAATGCCTCATCACACACCCAGTCTCTCAGAAATGCTGGGCTATTTCAAAGCTGGAATAGTTCACTGAAGACTCTGTTATGGTGCCAACTGGGAGACAACAGCTTAAAAGGATGATATTCTGTCTTACAGGATGTGGTACACACTTTGAATTAGAGACCATGGTGGCATCTTCCCCACAATCAAAATATATGTCTGGGAATCAAGGCATGGAAGTAAAGGAGCAATCTGTCCTCAAAAGTAAATTCAAAATTTTACCTCTAGAGACAGAAGAATTTGCTAACAATTTCAAAATAACTATTTCCAGTTTCTAGTCCCACTTTCTCCTTATTGCTACCAGGCAACAGGTTTCCAAAAAATATTAATATCCAATTTTAGCTACCTAAAAATGTGAGGACCTTTACAGATGTTCAATGGTATATTATAAAATGGTAAACTTATAATAAAAGAAACGAGCAATTTTCCCAAAATGAGCAGTAGAGTGACTGGCAGTAAAATTAAAAAAAAAAAAAAAAAAGGAGATTCAAACACAAAATATTATGTAGTGTCCCAAATATGTTTTCCTGATTTTTTGATAAGCTCTCTAGTTCATCTCCTTATTTGATCTAATAATCAGACAAGCAGTTCCCTGACATTATAGGCAAATGAATTACCCTTAGAGTTTAGGGCACTATTCCAAAGAAACGTTTGAGAAAACAATAGGGAAGAACTGCAGCAATCTGCTACTGTAGTGATGTGAATAAACACTATTGAGGTTAAAAGTCAAAGGTCAGGTTGGTGTTATTCTCTTGGTCCTCCTGCAGTTGATTAAACAATATTACTTGAGATGAAAGCAATTAGTGAAAATAATTATGATTATTAGCATTACTGAATAAGTGTCTTTTCAGAATCCAACTTATCACTCAAAAACATGTCATATTGCCCTAAAATTACTTATTCAATTTCTGGCCAGAGATGATTTCTTTATAAGAGTTTCCTATTAAACTTCTCATTGAAGTTTAATCAATATGATTCATCGATATGTGTCCCCTAAAGCAATCCTAGGATTTAGAAAAGGATCTAAGTATGTGGGCTTCTGTGAGTAATATCTGAGCTTACTCAAAAGGTTGGTTTTCAGGCTGTTTCTTCTCTAATTCTAGAAAACTCTAGAAGGCCATAATAAATCCTCACAGAGTACAACTAAAGCATAAAAATAACTTTCAAAGATTTATAATTAGCTGGAATAATTTTCTTTGGGATCTATTTACAAGTCATTTTAGAGACCTCAAATTAGGCAACAACATTGCAACATTACTTCAGATTGGAAAAAAAAAAAAAGCCATACATTTATTCAATAGGGAGTAAATAAGTTCTAGGGAAGTATGTGAGAGAATAAATTAATAACATCATTTAGCAAGGAAAAAATAGCTCAATAAATATTATAGCCTAGTTTAAAAAAGAAAGAAAAAGTATGTTTAGGCAATAGTCATATATCCTCACTAAAGGTATGGTAAACTAAGATACAACCAAAGCTATAGTAAACCAAGAAAAGCTCTTCTCTCCAGTGGAGAGAGGCAATGTTGCCTCTACAATCATGTGGTCACAGTGTGTATGGTAGAGTGGCAAGGCATCTTCCGTTCCCTTTAGTCCAAAGTATGCACCTTGGTTGATAAGCAGCTAGAAGGAGAAAACCAAATAGATTTAGATCTGAACTTTTAAAAATAGGTTTATGGAAAAGGCATTCCCACATTGAGCTGGGACTGTATATTGGTAAAACCAGTCTTGAAGACAATTTAGCAATATATATCAAGGGTCTTGTAAGTGTATATGTCCTTTGAATAGGATATTTCACTTTAGCTTAAGAAAATAATCAGATTTTTTTACAACAATGAACTTCATGAAAAAAACAGGAAATCACTTAAATGACAAAAAAAAAACTATTACAGCTTTTTTTTCAAAACCATTAATGTTCAGTATAAGTAGGAAAAATCCAGATTACAAGAAAGTATGCCCACCATTTTCTATTTTGTAAGTCTGTGTATGTGTATGTATGTGCATGTGAAAAAAAATGTGGAAAGATTTAGAATAATTTTTCTAGGGTCTTTCTTTTTGTATTTTCAATTTCTTTTTCTAATTTTTTTAAAAAAGTATTTGTTAAAGGGATAGAGTGGCCAACTACCTTAAAGAGTGGTATGAATTAATGGTTTAAAAAAGTGGTTGAAAATAAGGCACCAGTGTAGGGCTATTCACATAGCATGTTTTTCTAAAATACCCTCTTCCATTGTCTGTAGTAGCTACCTGAATTTCAGTGGGCCTAGCTCTAAAAAAAGTTGAGAAATTGTACCAATATGTGTTGCATCATCCCTTAATTATTTGTGCCAATTGATGGAAGCTGAAATGTGGAAAACATCAACCAGATAATTCAAAATTAATTTGTACTGAGACTTGGAATATGACCAGACACATGTACGTAGACATGAATGTGTTTCTCCTCTTCCCTCACTAATCTTCAGGCCTTGTCCTCACCACTTCTTGGTCTGGGTCCAACTCACAGCCTGGGGCCAGCATGGCAGCACTGAGAACAAAAAAATGTTTGAGAAAAAAGTGGTGACAATGACTGGGCTCTGAATTGTGAACATTTACATGTGTAAATGCAGAAACACCCATATACAATCATCCACATATTAATTTTCCACCTAGACTCATTAATTTTCCGTAACTCTGATGAAAAGGGGAGTTTTATGTGGGTAGAATCTTTCAGATTTGGTGATAGTGGTGAGGCTCAAGCCTGTAATCCCAGCACTGTGGGAGGCCGAGACGGGCGGATCACGAGGTCAGGAGGTCAAGACCATCCTGGCTAATACGGTGAAACCCCGTCTCTACTAAAAAATACAAAAAACCAGCCGGGCGAGGTGGCAGGCGCCTGTAGTCCCAGCTGCTCTGGAGACTGAGGCAGGAGAATGGCGTGCACCCGGGAGGCGGAGCTGCAGTGAGCTGAGATCCGGTCACTGCAGTCCAGCCTGGGCGACAGAGCGAGACTCCGTCTCAAAAAAAAAAAAAAAAAAAAAAAGTAAGAAAAGATATCTTGGCAGAACTGGCTACTTCATTTAAGGGACCCAATGCAAAATGAAAATGCAGGCCCCTTGTTCTAAAATGATTAAGAATTTTAATACTGAGACAGCAGAGCATGAAACCCAGCACAGAGCCCTTCTAAATTCAGGTCTCTGTGTGACTGTACTGGTCATAGGCCCATGAAGCCAGTTCTGAGTTTTAGAGTCAGGTAGATATGGGATCAAATTCTAGATTTTTCATTTATAAGCTGGGTATCTTGGGTAAATTATTTAAATTTTCAAAGTTTCAGTTCTGCCATCTTAAAATGGGAGCGATGTGAGTGTGGCATTATTCTCAAGATTGCCGTGAGGATTAAAAGAGAGAGCATTCTATTAGGTGCATAGCATAGTGCCTGGCTCAGGGAGACTTTGTTCATCTTCTCTATGTTGTATACTGCTGTTAGAGTTTGATGTACTTTGAATATTCATCCCCTCCAAATCTCATGCTAAAATTTGATCCCCAGTGTTGGAGGTGGGGCCTAGAGAGAGGTGTTGGGGTCATGTGGACGAATCCCTCACAAATGGCTTGGTGCCATTCTCACGGGATTGAGTGAGTTGTCACTCTTAGTTCCTGTTAGATCGGTTAAAGAGTTTGACACCTCCCTCCCCGCCCCTCTTCCTCTCTCTCTCATTCTCTCTCTCTCTTCTTTCCCTTTACCATGTGATACCTACTCTCCTCTGCGTGGAAGCTCCATGAAGCCCTCACCAGAAGCAGATGCTGGTGTCATGGTCATACAGCCTGCAGAGCCATGAGCCAAATAAACCTCTTTCTTTTACAAATTACCCAGACTCAGATATTCTTTTATAGCAACACAAAACAGTCTAAGAAATAGTTCATATTCTAAAATGCAAACTTGAAAGTTTGATATGGTTTGGCTCTGGTCCCTACCCAAATCTCATGTTGAATTGTGACCCTATGTGTTGGAGGTGGGGCCTGGTGGAAGGTGATTGGATCATAGGAGTGGTTTCTGATGGTTTAGCACCATCCCCCTAGTGCTGTCTCATGATAGAGTTCTCACGAGATCTGGTTGTTTGAAAGTGTATAGCACTTCTCCCTTTGTTCTCTCTCCATCTAGTACTCCGCCATGGTGAAGATATGCTTGCTTCTCCTTTGCCTTCTGCCGTAATTTTAAGTTTCCTGAGGCCCTTCAGCCATGCTGCCTATACAGCCTGCGGAACTATGAGTATATTAAACCTCTTTTCTTCATAAATTAGCCAGTCTCAGGTAGTTCTTTATAACACTGTGACAACAGACTTAATACAGGGTTTCTCCCTGATTTAAGATTATTTTTGGTTATCCATTATCTACAAAACAAAATGAAAATGCACATCATGACATATAAGGACCTTAACTATTCAGGTTTTATCAATCTTTCTAAAACTTGCCACCTACTACTCTCCCATATGTTCAAAGTATAATTTGTATTTATTTTCACTTTTCCTTAAGAATCAGTAATTATAATAGGCATAGATGACAAATAATAAATGCTTCTTTGTGCCAGGCACTGTGCTAATCATTCTGTGGGAGGCAATACTCATTCTCCACTCCTGCTGTTTCCTCCCATGAGAGGGAGCCGCATGAGCTGTAACATTCCTGGATACTTCCACCTCCTCATTTATCCTCCCCTGGCAAGGATAAGTTTGAGAGAATCTGGGTATTTGTATTCCAGCCTCTTTCTCTTTTAGTAGCAAATCTCACAGGGAGCATGATTTTAAGCATACTGTAAGCATAGTGGCAAAGACCTTTTCCCAGTGGAATGACCCATTGTCCAGGACTACCTGATACCAGTTGGTGAACCTGTCTAATTCTGGTATTCAGCATCAGGAAGCCTAAGCTCTCCAGTGTCAACTGTATCAATGATAATGGTCTCCTGCCTGAATTACTCTTGTCTGTTTCTAAATTGGTTCAGAACTTGGGAGGGGAAAATGGGTATTATTTACTGAGTAAGTATCCCAACAAAGTCTATATTCATTGTCTCCTTTATACCTCAGAGCTACCATATGAGGTAAGCATGTCTATCATCCAATTTTTATAGATAAGGAAAGTAAGGATTAGCAATCAAGTAAGTGGCATAATCAAGATCTAAACAGTTCTATCTGATGCCACAGATTATGCCCTTACATTTTCCCATTTTGTTTTTGCATGAAGGTTTAATAATAAACTGATAAGAACATTCAAAATTTGAGTTCATGTTGAAAAGAAAAAAGCTAACACAGTATTATATGCAGTGTACTTACATTCTATCTGGCAGAAAAGTTAGCCAAGCTAAACTTAAATTCAGCACATGCTGAATTTTATTTTAGGGAGAACAAGCTGCAATCATAATAAAGAACTGTATTTACAGCTAACAGCAATATCCACGTTTCTCTATAGGTCTTACACTACAATCTGAAATTGCATTTCATGATTTACAAGGTCTGAGACATAAACAGTAAAAGGTATGTTTCAGGGAATTTTCTCATTAACAGCCACAAAACAAGCAATTTTGTGTGGAATTGCTTTGTTCACCTTTTCTCAAATATGTGCAAGATCTCTCTTTGATGTTGAATCTATTCTGATTTGAACATCTCAATATTTTTGATGTTCTGTGAACTCCTCCACACCCCACCTATCTCTGGGAAGCTCTGACCTCCCTACACACTTGGTGAAAAACAGGAAATTTAGAACATTTGAGGTCACAGGCTGCCTACTTATGACTACTCGAAGTAGTCATGAGTAAGCTCTGCTTACCCCGTTCCTTCGTAGGTATATGAATGAGTCATCAAAAATTCACTAATACTTGAGTAATGCAGTTGTGCTAGTATGAAAAACAACAAAAGGAGTGCAGTGCTGAAGAAATTCTAGATCTTGCCAATTTAATGCATCCACTGATATCCATAACTCAATCCCTTTTCATATGATACGAGTTGTTGTTGTTATTGTCTTCCATAACTATTCCTACCACGACTCCATTCCAGTGCACACCCCCTTCTTCTTGTCACAAGAACATCAACACTCTGCAGTCTTTTCTTCTTTATCATGTCTTTATCCCTCCATACTTTGCTTACCAAGATGTGTTTTTCCATCTGTCATATTTGTCTAATCCTGTTGATTTAATGCACTGTATTTCTACCAAGAAAACAGTACATACAAAACACTCCCAAGCATATAACTACTTTTAAAAATGTAGATCTTTCTACATTACCCATATATATTGCCTGACCTGACATCTCCCTCTATTTTCATACAGTGCTCAGCACTCCTGATTAATTGTCTCTTTAATATTTTATCCAAATTTGCACTGGAAAACCAAGAAAACAGGAATGTCATTTGTACTTTTTATAATAATCTTCATTATTTGCCAAATATATTTTTTTATAACCACCTTTGTAGCACTTCTAGATATGCCTAACAGGCACTGTTAGCTCTTTTATAGGCCTGTGGATAATGGAAAGTATGGAGAATCCTAGCTTGGAAAGGCAATAAATAAGGTTATTTTGACACTACTCTCTCTTGGAGGAATTGTGATTGTTTTCTTTTTTGTTTCTGTTTTGAGAGAAGAAGTTTGCCTAATGGCAATCCATAAGACATTCTGGAGAACAGTTATAGATTCAAAACATGAGTTTTAGTCTACTTGGGTGTAGCACCTTGTTAACAAAAAGGCTTCACTTTTATTGCGTCACTGATATTCACATAACCTGCTGACATAGTGCTATGGTCTGAATGTGTGTATGCCCCCAAAATTCATATATTGAAACTTAGTTCTCAAGGTGATGGTGTTAAGAAGTGTGGCCTTTGGGAGGTGATTAAATCATGAGGGCTCTGCCCTCAAGAATGATGTTAGGTACCCTCTTAAAAGGTCTTGAGTAAGTGAGTTTGGTTCTCTTGTTCTTCCACCTCCCACCCCATGATATTGCAGATTTCACAACAAGGCACCATCTTGGGAGCAGAGAGCACCTCTCCAAACATCAATGCTAGCACCTTGATCTTGGGCTTCTCAGCTTCCATCACTGTAAGAAATCAATTTCTTTTCTTTTTAAGTTACCCAGCCTAAGGCATTTTGTTATGGCAGCATAAACAGACTAAGACATATAGAGTTTGTGTGGGCCATTTAAAAAAAATTTACAAAGAACTTGAGGCACTGAGAGGCAAATGACTGGCTCAAGAACATGCAAAGCATGATCAAGTAATTTTGAGGTATTCCTTTTTAATCCAAGCTCCCTTGGTAATCAGACGGTGAAAAGAACTTTCAATTTTCAAATTTCCTAGACTACATGCAGCAGATAACTCAGGAGCATGGCATCAACTTATTTTGTCTTATTATGTAGAAGGATATCTGACTTGAGATTGAGAATTCCACATCAGAATCTATAGGCCTTTTCCCCTGCCCAGTAGAGTTTAGTTACCTACCTTCAATCTCTGCCAACAGCAATCCTCTACCCCTCTGGTTTAAGCAGGCTGTTCTAAGTAGTTGTCGGTGGTTACCGTGGCAACGGACGCTTAGGTTTCAGCTTCAAATGCCCCTTTTAATGAGGCAATTTCAAGAATATTTGTGATAAATTACCAGACCACAGACTTAACTGCAGGGAGTTTTGCTTTGGAAAATCTAATAAAAAGATAGCAGAAAGAATGAGCAGTAAATGCAATAGAGAAAATGGGGCCAGATTTGGAGGGGCAAATGGAAGAGATGCCAGATCTGACTACCAAAAGCCAAATCAGAATCAATTCAAAGCAGAGCTTTAAATTACAAATGGTCCCTGAAGGGCTTCCTGACATGCTGAGCCAAGATTCCTTGGGAGGAGGAATGGTAAAGTGAGAGGCGGTGAGGGCAAGAGTTGAGTATGTCCTGCAGAAGGCTTTGTATTTTAAAGCTTCCATTTTCTATTTTATCATTAACTGTAGTGGCTAAATCAGAAACAGTCTTCTTTTGTTTCTCCATTTCTCCATGTAGGAGACCAAGAGACATTGCCACCTGGAGAGGACATAATGAATTAAAATGTGGACTTTCGCCTAAGTGAATTTCACAGCAACCTAGGTTACCCACATTTCCCAAAGACATACCTGTCTTGATAATGGTCCAGGATTCTGTTACTAATCTTTTATCCATTGTACCCATTAAAAATTTCAAAGAAGGATAAACGTACTTAAACACATTGCTACACTATTGTGTGGAAAGAAACATCTCCTAATTACTCAAAGGAAGACATGTCATTCATCCTTATTATGATTGAATATAAAAAGTATGCCTCTGCTATATATAAAATAGCTTCAGTTTATACTTGGTTGAAGGCAAGAGGGCAGCCTAAAAGAGCTTTCATTTACACTGTAAGTGCCTTGCCAGGCTCCCTAGGTCCCTTCAGGAACGTCTTACTCTCGCTGCTCACGGAAAGCACCAGGGAACAGATGCATTACAGTTTGTGACAGGAGAACAGCCTGTGGATTCCGCCTACTCCCTTCAGTCCATCTGGGAGGTGGGTGAGACAGGGAGCCCACAGAGAGGGGGGCTCTCCTGGGAATCCCTCAGGGTACCATGGCTATTGGTGCTTTATTTTCAGTAGATGGCACTGTGTCTGTTGAGATAAGCACAGGGAGATTCTAGATGGGAAATTTAATTGTTTCTAGAGAAAGCACAGGGCATGTGAGAATGCATGTTTTTTTTTTTTTGCCTTAGTTACATGATAATGCAAACACTATTCAGTATTCAGGTTATATTCTCTTTGGAGTCCAGGGAACTTTATGATTTATTATTCTGGCTCCATCTCAGATCTGTGGTAAAGCATAGGGCCATCCTATACAGTATATACTTGGAATAAGAATAAATCATTCTGAGTGTTTACCTCTGTTACCCAACACATACAGCAGCACCTATACTCCATCTGTGCCCTGGATCCCCATCCTATGCACTGGCTGTCTCCCTTTTTTCCAGACAGGAAACTCTGACACTTCAGTTCCTGCCTGGAACCCAGAAGTTTTCACACCCCAAGAATGAGACAACCAGAACAGTTTCTTGCAGACTGGTGGTCACATGGAGCAGACATTCTCATTTGTCCATCCATCCTTTTTCTTTTCTAATAGATATCCAGTTATTTTTTTCTCTCTTCTGAGTATTTTCAGGAAAGTAAACTCTAGTACCAGAAGATGAATCCATTTTATTTATTTTTTAATTATACTTTAAGTCTGGGATACATATGCAGAACATGCAGGTTTGTTACATAGGTATACACATGCCATGGTGGTTTGCTGCACCCATCAACCCGTCATCTACATTAGGTATTTCTCCTAATGCTATCCCGCCCCCAACTCCCCCCCGCAACAGGCCCCGGTATGTGATGTTCCCCTCCCTGCGTGCATGTGTTCTCATGAATCAATTTTATTTTAAGCCATATGTAGTCTTTTAAATGGGAGGAGAGAGCCTCAAGTATGTTTCATAGAAAATGAACTGTAGACACAGGATGGAAGATGGAGTACATGTGGGCCAAACACTAGGTGATGCACTTAATATAAAACTCTTTTATTCCTTATGATAACCTTGAGATAGATACTTTGCTACCCATCTTACAGATGAGCAAATGGAAGTTCAGAAAGTTTAAATAATTTACCTAAAATCATCCTCGATATTGACTGGACATATAACGAGATTCTAAACTTTTGAGTAGTTTGCTAGAATACTTCTGGAAAGGGACTTGCATGGAGAAACTTATTTCTGTCCCTTGACATTATCTTCTGAATATGACCCCTGGAACTGCAGCAGTCATCTTGAGATGATTATGGAAGCACACCTGAGAGAACGAGATAAAAGTCCGAAGACAGCAGAGCAGAATGATAGAAAGAACCTGGAACCTTGGAGATACCTTTTGAGCTGCTGATTTAATCAACCTTCAAACTTCAGATGTGTTTTAGCCACTTTGAGATATGTCTTCTATTACTCGTAGCCTGAAATACCCTAAACAATACTACTTAAACACTCTAGCCATAGATGACTAGAAAATGTATTAGTGCCTGAGCCATAGGCAGCCATCCACAGGATGACTGCTGAGGAGGTAAGATATGAGAGTTCACTCATTCAGGCATCCATATTGGATAATATCTAATGAAACCAATCAGGTCCTTTCTAGGGGCATCTGAATAAGAGAGCACTTTCCCTGTCTCCTCAGGAACCTTGCTCCATCAATTAACTCATCTCTCCTGTGTCTTCAATGTTTTTTACTTAAATGAACACTTTTTCTTTTCTTTTCTTGAGACAGGGTCTCACTTTGTCACCCAGGCTGGAGTGCAATGGTGCATTCATGGCTCACTGCAGTCTCAACCTCCTCTCGGGCTCACATGATCCCCCCACCTTAATCTCCTAAATAACTGGAACTACAGGCATGTACCACCACGCCTGGCTAAGTTTTTGACTTTTTTTTGTAGAGATGAAGTCTCACTGTGTTTCCGAGGCTGGTCTTGAACCCCTGGCCTCAAGCTGTCCTCCTGCCTCAGCCTCTCAAAGTGCTGGGATTATAAGTGTGAGGCACCACCTAACCCCTTCTTAAATACTGTTTAAGTTTTTCCTATTAAAAACAAACAAAACATCCTTTGTCAAATACAGAACTTCTTCCAATACCACTCTAAATAGCTCCTCTCTTTCACACTCCACTTCTTAAAATAGATGTCTGCAGTTTCTATCCTTCAAGTCACTCTTCAACCCATTGCAATTTACACCTGCAGTTCCCCAATAGGACAGCTGCTCTTATGGACATTACAAAATAGTAAGAAAATATATCAATTGCTGAGTAACACAGTACCTCAAAACTTAGTCATTTAAAACAACAGACACCATTGGTTATCTGTCATGATTCTGCAGGTTGACAAGGCTCAGCTAGACAATTTCTCTGTTCTGCACGGAACTGCAGTCATCTGGAGGCTTGACTGAGCTGGAACATCCACTATGGCTCATTGACATGACTGGCAGATGGTGTTGGCTTTTGGTTGGGAACTCAGGTAGAAGTTAGTCCTTCTCCTCCTGGCCTTTCTACATGTGGGCTTCTCTCAACACGAAGGCTGAATTTCAAGAGGAACAATTTCAACCTTGTGAAAATAGAAGCTGCTCAGCCTCAGAAATTAAAGAACCTCACTTCTGCCACATTGGTCAATACAAGTCCAATCCAGTCCAGATTCAACAGAAGGCAAATAGACTTCACTTCTTAATAGGGAGAACAGCAAATAATTTACAGCTATCTTTAATGTACCACAGTTATTAATTAATTTCTTTATTGTTAAATCCAATGAAAACACTGTAGTCCTTATTTTCTGTGGCATCTTAATTCTGGAAATACTTTCTTCCTTCAGCTTTCATGACAACACGTTCTCCTGCTTGTCCAGGTACTTCTAGGGCTTCTCCTTCTCTTTTGTGGGAAGAATCTTTTCCTCCAACTCAAATATTACTGTTCCTTGGAATTCCATCCTTCATCTTCTTCTATTATCACTATATTCACTCTTACTGGGCATTCTAATAAACTTATTAGGCTTCCATTACTATCTACATACTAATCACTCAAATCTATACTCACAGCTCATATTGCTCACTTTAGTTTCAAATCTAGATATCGCATTCTTTATTGATCATCTCCGGTTCTCTATTTGAATATCACAAATTCAAAAGGTCTAAAACTGAGCTTGTTGCATTTTCTCCCAAAGCTCCTATTTCAAAGTTATCTATTTCTATGAAATGCACCATATCCCTTCAGTTACATGATGCAGAAAGCTAAACATTTTTCCTCTTCTATTTTCCTCAGCCCTACATTCAGTCACCATAGTGAGTTAATATTATCTCTTTAACATTTTTCAAATTTGTTGTCAGCCTCTATTCTCTAGCATGTCAGTACTGAACTCTAGTTTAGACTACCATCTTCTTTCATCTGTTTATTCCAGCATCTTGTATCAGTCTTCTCACCTCCTCAATGGCCTCCTCTTTAATCCATTTTTCACGCTGTCACAGTGAAGTTTTTAATGGTAAAATCAGATCACATTGTGCTCAATTCAGCAACACATATACCAAAATTAGAACAATTCAGAGAAGACTAGTATGGCCCTTGTGCAAGGATGACTTAAGATTTGCAAAGCATTTCATATTTTTTTCTGTATTCAAGGGTACACAATGTACTGGAGATGATCAGTAATGAGTAGGATATCTAGATTTGGAATTATATATTATAACTTGCATGACAATAACAACAAAAAATGAGGGGGAAGGGGATGGGCTACATAGGAACAAAGTTGTGTATATTATTGTAATTAAGTTGGCATTAACTTGAAATAGATTATTATAAATTATGATGTTGTCATAATTCTAACAGCAACCTGTGATGATTAATTTTGCATGTCAACTTGACTGGCCTAAGGAATGCCCAGATAGCTGGTAAAGATTATTTATGGGTGTGTCTGTGAAGGTGTTTCTTGACAAGGTTAGTATTTAAATCAACAGACTGAGCAAAGAAGATCAACCCTCATCAGTGTGGGTGGACATAATCTAATCTGTTAAAGGCATGAATCAAATAAAAAGGCAGAGGAAGGGTTATTTTTTTTCTCTCTTCTTGAATTGGGACATTCGGCTTCTCCTGCCCTCAGATATTGAAACTACTGGTTCTCGGGCCTTTGGACTCCAGGACTTCCAAACCCTCCCCAACTCAAGTTCTCAGGAAATGGAGTTACACCAGTGTACACCCCACACCAGGATTAAACCATTCTGGACGGAGACTTATGTCATTAGGTACTCTTGTCCTCAGGCCTTTGAACTTAAATTATACCACTGGTTTTCCTGCTTTCCCAGGAAATATGCAGACAGTATATCATTGGACTTCTTGGCCTCCATAATTCTGTGAGTCAATCCCTATAATAAATCTCCTCCTACATATCTCTATATACCCCTTTGTTTCTCTTTCTCTGGAGAACCCTGGCTAACATACACCCACTAAGAAAACAATTCAAAAATAGCACAGCAGAATACCAGGTAGACTTCTAAGGTTTTTTACTCTAGTTCTTGGTGCCTGGATGGCCCCCCAACCCACACAAGACCTGGGGGAATTCGCTGCCCTGAATAGAAGGACATAGGCCTGGCTGCTTTTGCCAGCTGATGATTGTAGAGCCCTAGAGCATTGAGTGAACATAGGTGGTAGCCAGGGAGTTGTTATAGCAGGCCTTGGGCCAGACCCAGTGCTGTTCTCGCTTTATGTCCTACCCATCTCAGTCCAAAAGGTGGTGGCCACAGGGGTGCTTGTGTCATTCCATCCCTAGCTCCAGGTGGCTCAGAACAGAGAAAAAGAGACTCTCTTTGTTTGGGAGAAAGTAAAGGAAGAGAAGAAGAGTCTCTGCCTAGTAATACAGAGAATTCTTCTGGATCTTGTCCAAGAACATCAAGGTAGTACCTCTATGAGTCTGCAAGAACCACAGCATTACTGCCTCCTAAAGCAGATACAGCTTAGATCACAAAACCCTAGTCCTTTCAAATAGCTGGAAAGCCTCCCCGAGAAGGATGGGTATGAACAAGCCCAGACTGTGAAGGCTACGATAAATACCTAACTCTTCAATACCCAGACTCAGAAGATCTACAAGTATTAAGATGATCCAAGAAAGCATTATCTCACCAAAAGAAGTAAATAAGGCATGTGGGACCAATCCTGGAGAAACAGAGATATGTGACTGTTCAGACAGAATTCCAAATAGATATATTGAAGAAACTCAGAGAAATTCAAGATAGCAAAGAGAAGGAATTTAGAATTCTATCGGATAAATCTAACAAAGAGATTGAAATAATTAAAAAGAATAAGTAGAAATCCTGGAGTGAAAAATGCAATTGACATACTAAAGAATGCATCAGAGTCTTTTAATGCAGAATTGATCAAGCAGAATAAAGAATTAGTGAGGCTGAAGATAGGCTAGTTGAAAACACATAGAAGAGACAAAAGAAAAAACAATAAAGAACAATGAAGCATACTTATGGAATCTAGAAAATAGCTTCAAAAGGAAAAGCTGAGAGTTATTGGTCTTAAAGAGGAGGTAAAGAAAGAGATAGGGATAGAAAGTTTAGTCAAAGGGATAATAACAGAACTTACAAAACCTAGAAATGTATCAATATCCAAGTACAAGGAAATTATAGAACACCAAGCAGATTTAACGCAAAGAAGACTACCTCAACACATTTAATAATCAAACTCCCAAAGGTCAGAGACGAAGAAAGGATCCTAAAAGCAGAGAAAGGAAACAAATAACATACAATGAAGCTCTAGTACATCTGACAGGAGACTTTTCAGTGTCAAACCTTATAGGCTAGAAGAGAGTGGTATGACATATTTAAAGTGCTGAAGAGAACAAACTCTTAACCTACAATAGTAAATCCCGCAAAATTACCCTTCAAACATGAAGGAGATATAAAGACTTTCCCAGAAAAAGAAAAGCCAAGTGATTTCATCAACACCAGACCTGTCCTACAAGAAATGCTAAAGGGAGTACTTCATTCAGAAAGAAAAGGATGTTAATGAGCAAGAAGAAATCATCTAAAATACAAAACTCACTGGTGATAGTCAGTACACAGAAAAACACAGATTATTGTAAGACTGTAACTGTGGTGTGTAAACTACTTTTATCTTAAGTAGAAAGATAAACAGTGAACCAATCAAAAATAATAACTACAACGTTTTAAGACATAGGCAGTACAGTAAGATATAAATAGCAACAACAAAAAGTTAAAAAGCAGGGGGATGAAGTTAAGACATAGTCTATTAATTTTCTTTTGGCTTGTTTGTTTATGCAAACAGTGTTAAGTTGTTATCAGTTTAAAATAATGGGTTATAAGATAGTATTTGCAAGCCTCATGACAACTTCAAATTGAAAAACATACAGTAAATACACAAAAAAGAAAAAGCAAGAAATGAAATCATATCACCAGAGAAAATCATCTTCACTAAAAGGAAGACAAGAAAGAAAGAAGGGAGAGAAGACCACAAAACAACCTGAAAACAAATAACAAAATAGCAGGAATAAGTCCTTACTTATCAATAATAACACTGAATGTAAATGGATTAAACTCTCCAATCAAAAGACATAGAGTAACTGAATGGATTAAAAATAAATAAATAAAACTAGGCCCATTAATCTGTTGCCTACAAGAAATGCACTTCACCTACAAACACACACATAGAATGCAAATAAAGGGCTGGAAAAAAATATATTTCATGCCAATGAAAACCATATAAGAGCAAAAGTAGCTATACTTACATTAGACAAAATATATTTCAAGACAAAAACTACAAGAGACAAAGAAGGTCACTATATAATGATAAAGGGGTGAAATCAGCAAGAGAATATAACAATTTGAAATATGTATGCACCCAACACTGGAGCACCTAGAAATATAAAGCAAATATTATCAGAGCTAAAGAGAGAGATAGACTCCAATACAATAGTAATTGGAGATTTCACCACCCCACTTTCAGCATTGAACAGATCTTCCAGAGAGAAAATCAACAAAGAAACACTGGGCCATGGCCCAAAGAAACATTGTACTATAGCCGGGCGCGGTGGCTCAAGCCTGTAATCCCAGCACTTTGGGAGGCCAAGACGGGCGGATCACGAGGTCAGGAGATCGAGACCACCCTGGCTAAC
>NW_012116177.1:796408-802587 GCF_000951035.1 Colobus angolensis palliatus
AAAAAAAAAAAAAAAAGAAACATTGATTGTACTATATACCAAATGAATCTAGTAGATATGTATAGAACATTTCATCCAATGGCTACAGAATACACATTCTTTTCCTTAGTACATGGATTATTCTCAGGGATAGACTACATGTTAGGTCACTATATGTTAGGTCACAAAACAAGTCTTAAAATATTCAAAATAATTGAAATAATATCAAGCATCCTCTCTGACCATAACAGAATCATACTAGAACTCAATAAAAAGAGGAATTTTGGAAACTATACAAATACATGGTTAGTATTTGTATGTATATTAGTCCATTTTCATGCTGCTGATAAAGACAGATCCAAGACTGGTCAATTTACAAAAGAAAGAAATTTAATGGGCCAGGCACAGTGGCTCACACCTATAATCCCACAACTTCGGGCGGCTGAGGTAGGCGGATCATGAGGTCAGATCGAGACCATCCTGGTCAACATAGTGAAACTCTACTAAAAATACAAAATTAGTTGGGCATGGCAGTGTGTGCCTGTAATCCCAGCTACTCAGGAGGCTGAGGCAGGAGAATCTCTTGAACCTAGGAGGCAGAGGTTGCAGTGAGCTGAGATCATACCACTGCACTCCAGCCTGGCAACAGAGCTAGACTCCGTTTCAAAAAAAAAAAAGTTCCACACGGCGAGGGAGGCCTTGCAATCATGGTGGAGGGCAAGGAGGAGCAAGTCATGTATTGCATGGATGGCAGCAGGCAAAAAGAGATAAGTTGTGTACAGAAACTCCCCCTTATAAAACCATCAGATCTCATGAGACTTATTCACTATCATGAGAACAGCATGGGAAAGACCTGCCCAATGATTCAGTTACCTCCCGTGAGGTCCCTTTCACAACACATGGGAATTCAAGATGAGATTTGGGTGGGGGCACAACCAAACCATATCATTCCACCCCTGGCCCCTCCCAAATCTCATATCCTCAGATTTCAAAACCAGTCATGCCTTCCCAACAGTCCCCCAAAGTCTTAACTCATTTCAGCATTAACTTAAGCCTCATCTGAGACAAGGCAAGGTCTTCCACCTATGAGCCTGTAAAATCAAAACAAGTGAGTTACTTCCTAGATACAGTGGGGTACAGCCATTGGTATGTATTCCATTCCAAATGGAAGAAATTGGCCAACACAAAGGGGCTACAGGCCCCATGCAAGTCTGAAATCCAGCATGATCTTCTTTGAATCCTTGTCTCTCATCCAGGTCATGCTGATGCAAGAGGTGGGTTCCCATGGTCTTGGGCAGCTCTGCTCCTGTGGCTTTGCAGGGTAGAGCCTCCCTCCCAGCTGCTTTCACGAACTGGTCTTGAGTGTCTGTGGGTTTTCCAGGTACATGGTGCAAGCTGTCAGTGGATCTACCATTCTAGAGTCTAGAGGACAGAGGGCCCTCTTCTCACAGTTCCACTAGGTGGTGCCCAGGTAGGGACTCTGTGTGGGAGCCCTGAGCCCACATTTCCCTTCTGCACTGCCCTAGCAGAGGTTCTCCATGAGGGCCTCACCCCTTCAGCAAACTTCTTCCTGGGCATCCAGGTGTTTCCATACATCCTCTGAAACCTAGGTGGAGGTTCCCAAACCTCAATTCTTGAGTTCTGTGCACGCATAGACTCAACACTATGTGGAAGCTGCCAAGGCTTGGGGCTTACACCCTCTGAAGCCATGGCCCAATCTCTATGTTGGCACCTTTCAGCCATGGCTGAAGTGCCTGGGATGCAGGGCACCAAGTCCATAGACCACACACAGCATGGGAAACTGGGCTTGGCCCACAGAACCATTTCTTCCTCCTAGGCCTCCAGGCCTGTGAAAGAAGAGGCCGCTGCAAAGGTCTCTGAGATGCTCTGGAGACATTTTCCCCATTGTCTTGGGGATTAACATTGGGCTTCTCGTTATTTATGAAAATTTCTACAGGCATCTTTAATTTCTCCTTAGAAAATGAGTTTTTCTTTTTTACTGCATTGTCAGGCTGCAAATTTTCTGAACTTTTATGCTCTGTTTCCCTTTTAAAACTGAATGCCTTTGACAGTGCCCAAGTCACTTCTTGAATGCTTTGCTGCTTAGAAATGTCTTCTACCAAATACCTTAAATCATCTCTCTCAAGTTCAAAGTTCCAGAAATCTCTAGGGCGGGGCAAAATGCCACCAGTCTCTTTGCTAAAATATAACAAGAGTCACCTTTGCTACAGTTCCCAACAAGTTTCTCATCTCTATCTAAGACCACCTCAGCCTAGATTTCATTGTTCGTATCATTATCCGAATTTTGGACAAAGCCATTCAACAAGTCTCTAAGGAGTTCCAAACTTTCCCACATTTTCCTGTTTTGCTCTGAGCCCTCCAAACTTTTCCAACCTCTGCCTGTAACCCAGTTCCAAAGTTGCTTCCACATTTTTGGGTATCATTTCAGCAGCACCTTACTCTACTGGTACCAATTTACTGTGTTCATTTGTTTTCATGCTGCTGATAAAGACATACCCAAGACTGGTCAATTTACAAAAGAAAGAGATTTATTGGACTTACAGTTCCATGTGGTTTGGGAGGCTTCACAATCATCATGGAAGGCAAGGAGGAGCAAGTCCCATCTTACATGGATGGCAGCAGGCAAAGAGAGAAAGCTTGTGCAGGGAACTTCCCCCTTATAAAACCACCGGATCTCATGAGACTTATTCACTATCATGAGAACAGCACAAGATAGACCTGCCCCCATGATTCAATAACTTCCTTCGGGGTCCCTCCCACAACATGTGGGAATTCAAGATGAGATTTGGGTGGGGACACAGCCAAACAAGATCAACGTGGAAATTAAACAATATGCTTCTGAATGACCAGTGGGTCAATGAAGGAATTACAAAGGAAATTTTAAAATTTCTTGTAACACATGCTAATGGAAACACAACATACCAAAACCTATGGGATACAGCAAAAGCAGTACTAAGAGGAAAGTTTACAGCTATAAATGCCCACACTAAAAAAAGAAAAACATCAAATAAATCACCTAACAATGCATCTTAAAGAACTAGAAAATCAAGAGCAAACCAAATCCAAAATTAACAGAAGGAATAAAAAAGATCAGAGCAGAAATAAATAAAATTACAAGGAAGAAAACAATACAAAAGATCAATGAAACAAAAAGTTGGAGCCAGGAGCGGTGGCTCAAGCCTGTAATCCCAGCACTTTGGGAGGCCGAGACGGGCGGATCACAAGGTCAGGAGATCGAGACCATCCTGGCTAACACGGTGAAACCCCGTCTCTACTAAAAACTACAAAAAACTAGCTGGGCAACATGGCAGCGCCTGTAGTCCCAGCTACCCGGGAGGCTGAGGCAGGAGAATGGTGTGAACCCGGGAGGCAGAGCTTGCAGTGAGCTGAGATCTGGCCACAGCACTCCAGCCTGGGTGACAGAGTGAGACTCCGTCTCAAAAAAATAAAAATAAAAAGTTGGGTTTTTTTTAAGTTAAACAAAATGGACAAGGCTTTAGCCAGATTAGCTCAGAAAACAAGAGAGAAGATACAAATAAATAAATTCAGAGATGAAAAAGGAGACAAAACAACTGATTCTGCAGATATTCAAAGGGTCATAAGTCACTACTGTGAACAACTATAAGCCAATAAATTGGAAAATCTAGAAGAAATGGACAAATTTCTAGACACATACAACCTACCAAGATTAATCCATGAAGAAATCCAAAACATTAACAGATCAGTAACAATTAATGAGATGGAAGCCATAATCAAAAGTCTTTCAGTAAAGAAAAGCTCAGGACCTGATGACTTCACTGCTGAATTCTACCAAACATTTAAGGAAGAACTATTACCAATCTTGCTCAAACTATTCTGAAAAATCAAGGAGAAGTGACTACTTCCAAACTCATTCTACAAGGCTATTATCATCCCTGATACCAAAACCAAAGATACATCAAGAAAAGAAAAGTACGGGTCCATGTCTCTGATGAATACTGATGCACAAATCTTCAACTACATACAAATTTAACAATACATTAAAAAGACGATTCATCATGACCAAATGGGATTTATCCCAGGGATGCAATAATGGTTCCAAATATGCAAATTAATCAATGTGATACATTATATCAACAGTATGAAGTACCAAAACCATACAATCATTTCCATTGATGCTAAAGACCCATTTGACAAAATTCAGCATCCCTTCATGAAACAAAACCCTCAAAAAACTGGGTAAAGTAAGAACATATGTCAACCTAATAAAAGCCATATACAAAAGATCCATAGCAGATGTCATACTAACTGGGGGGTAGCAGGGGGTACTAAAAGCCTTTCCTCTAATATATGGAACACGACAAGGATGCCTACTATCACCACTGTTATTCAACATCATACTGGAAGTCCTAGATCGAGCAGCTAGACAAGAGAAAAAGAAAAGGGCATCCAAATTGGAAAGGAAGAAATCAAATTATCCTTGTTTGCAGATTATATGATCTTATATTTGGAAAAACTTACAGGCTCCACCAAAAAACTATTAGAAATTATAATCAAATTCAGTAAAGTTGCAGGATACAATATCAACATACAAATATCAATAGCATTTTTATATGCCAACAGTGAACAAATTGAAAAAGAAATTTTAAAAAGTAATCTCATTTACTATAGCCGCAAATAAAATTAAATGACTAGGAATTCACTTAATCAAAGAAGTGAAAGATCTTTATAATAAAAACTATAAGACACTGATGAAAAAAATTGAAGAGGACACCACAAATTGGAAAGATATTTCACATTCATGGATTGGAAGAATCAATATTGTTAAAATATCCATACTACCCAAAGCAATCTATAGATTCAATGCAATCCCTATCAAAACACCAATGACATTCTTCACAGAAATAGAAAAAAAAAAATCCTAAAATTTATATGGAACCACGAAAGACCCAGAATAGCCAAAACTATCCTAAACAAAAAGAAGAAAACTGGAGGAAGCACAATATCTGGCATCAAATTATACTTCACAACTATAGTAACCAAAACATCATGGTACTAGAATAAAAACAGACACACAGACCAATGGGATAGAATAGAGAACCCAGAAACAAATCTACACACCTACAGTGAGCTCACATTTGACAGAGGTACCAAGAAGATACACTAGGGAAAAGACAGTCTCTTTAATAAATGATGCTGAGAAAACTGGACATTCATATGCAGAAGAAAGAAACTAGACCCCTATCTCTCAACATATACAAAAATCAAATCCAAATGGATTAAAGACTTAAAGACCTCAAACTATGAAACTACTATAAGAAAACATTGGGGAAATTTCCAGGACATTGGACTGCACTAAGATTTCTTGAGTAATACCCCACAAGCACAGGCAACCAAAGCAAAAATGCATAAATGGGATCACATCAAGTTAAAAGCTTTTGTATAGCAAAGGAAACAACCCAAAAAGGAAAGAGGCAACCCACAGAATGGGAAAAATTATTTGCAAACTACCTATCTAACAGGGGATTGATAACCAGTATATATAAGGAGCTCAATGAACTCTATCGAAAAAAAAAAAAAAAAAACTGGCCAGGCACGTTGGCTTACACCTGCAATCCCAGCATTTTGGGAGGCAAAAGCGGTTGGATCATCTGAGGTCAGAAGTTGGAGACCAGCCTGGCCAACATGGTGAAACCCCATCTCTACTAAAAGTACAAAAATTAGCTGGGCATGGTGGCACATGTCTGTAATCCCAGCTACTTGGGAGACTGAGGCAGGAGAATCGCTTGAACCCAGGAGGTGGAGGTAGCAGTGAGCCAAGACTGCACCACTGCACCCCAGCCGGGGCGAGACAGAGAAAGTCTGTCTCAAAACAAAACAAAACAAAAAAGTAAAAAAAAAATCTAATAATCCAATTTTAAATGGGCAAAAGATTTGAAAAGACATTTCTCAAAAGAAGAAATACAAATGGCAAACAGACCTATGAAAGACGCTCAATGTCATGATCATCAGAGGAATGCAAATCAAAACTACAATGAGATGTCATCTCACCCCAGTTAAAATGGCTTAAAAGACAGGCAATAGGCTGGGCGCAGTGGCTCAAGTCTGTAATCCCAGCACTTTGGGAGGCTGAGACGGGCAGATCACGAGGTCACAAGATCAAGACCATCCTGGCTAACACGGTGAAACCCCGTCTCTAC
>NW_012116177.1:803047-804097 GCF_000951035.1 Colobus angolensis palliatus
AAAAAAAAAAAAAGACAGGCAATAACAAATGCTGGCTAGGATGTGGAGAAAAGGGACCTTTGGTACACTGTTGGTGGAATGTAAATTAGTACAGCCACTATGGAGAACAGTTCGCAGTTCCTCATAAAATGAAAAAGAGTTACCATATGATTCAGCAATCCTACAACTGAGATTATACCCAAAAGAAAGGAGATGAGTATGTCGAAGGGATATCTACACTCCCATGTTTGTTGTAGCTCTGTTAACAATAGTCAAGATTTGGAAGCACTGAAGTGTCCATCAACAAATAATGGATAAAGAAAATGTGGTTCTCATACACAATGGAGTACTATTCAGCCATAAAAAAGAATGAGACCCCTGGGCAACAACATGGATGGAACTGGAATTCATTGTGTTAAGTGATGTTATGTAAGCCAGGCACAGAAATACAAACATCACATGGTCTCATTATTTGTGGGATCTAAAAATAAAGACAATTGAACCCGTTGAGATAGAGGGTAGAAGGATGGTTACCAGAGGTTGGGAAGGTTAGTGGGGGATAGGAGGGAGATGGGATCATTAATAAGCACCAAAAAGTTAAAATGAATAAATAAGGCCTAGTATTTGATTGTACAGCAGGGTGGCTACCATTAATATAATTTGATTGTGCATTTTCTATTAAGAATAGCAAAGACATGAACACAATCTAAACACCCATCAATGATAGACTGGATAAAGAAAATATAGTACATGTACACCATGTAATACTATGCAGCCACAAAAAGGATGAGATCATGTCCTTTGCCGGGACATGGATGGAGTTGGAAGCCATTATCTTCAGCAAACTGATGCAGGAACAGAAAAACAAACACCACAACCGAGAATTTCATATCCAGTCAAACTAAGTTTCACAAGTGAGGGAGAAATAAAATCCTTTATAGACAAGGAAATGCTAAGAGATTTTGTCACCAGCAGGCCTGCCTTACAAGTACTCCTGAAGGAAGCACTAAACATGGAAAGGAACAGCCGGTACCAGCCACTGCAAAAACATGCCAAATTGTAAAGACCATC
>NW_012116177.1:810037-810423 GCF_000951035.1 Colobus angolensis palliatus
GGCCATACTGCCCAAGGTAATTTATAGATTCAATGCCATTCCCATCAAGCTACCAATGACTTTCTTCACAGAATTGGAAAAAACTACTTTAAAGTCCATATGAAATCAAAACAAAGCCTGTATTGCCAAGACAATCCTAAGCCAAAAGAACAAAGCTGAAGGCCTCATGCCACCTGACTTGAGACTATACTACAAAGCTATAGTAACCAAAACATCATGGTACTGGTATCAAAACAGAGATATAGACCAATAGAACAGAATAGAGCCCTCAAAAATAATACCACACATCTACAACCATCTTATCTTTGACAAACCTGACAAAAACAAGAAATGGGGAAAGGATTCCCTATTTAATAAATGGTGCTGGGAAAACTGGCTAGCCATAT
>NW_012116177.1:814928-816162 GCF_000951035.1 Colobus angolensis palliatus
ATGGGTGCAGCACACCAACATGGCACAAGTATACATATGTAACAAACCTGCACGTTATGCACATGTACCCTAGAACTTAAAGTATAAAATAAAAAAAAGAGTTAATTGATCCAAAATATATCAGAATTAATAACATATATGCACCAAACAACCCCAAATTCACAAGCAAAACTAACAGAATTGAAGGAGAAAATGGTCAATTCAACAGTAGTTGGAGATTAATTAACACACTTTCAATGGTGGATAGAATAGCTAGACAGAATGTCTTCAAAAAAATGGAAGTCTTGAACAAGGTATAATGCAGTTTCCAGAGACCTAAAGAACCTCCATTTATTGATAAGAAAATATACATTCTTCTCAAGCACACGAGTAACATTTGCCAAGAGAAAACCTATGTTACACCATAAAGCGAGCCTTAATAAAGTGTAAAAGACTGCAATGATACAAATTATACTACGTGACCACAGTGAAATGAAATTAGAAATTAATAACATGAAAATTTGGAAATTTCACAAGTATATGAAAGTTGAGCACAGTTGTAAATAATAAAGCTCAAAAAGTAAATCACAAAAGAAATTAGAAAATGCCTTGAGATAAATGAAAATAAAAACACAGTATACCAGATCTTATGAGATGCAGTAAAAATAGTGCCTAGAGGGAAATGTATAATTAATGCCTATTGTTTTAAAAAAAGATAGATCTCAAATCAAAACCAAAACTTTATCTTAAAGAGAGAGAGAAAAAAAAAGCAAATCCAAAGCAATCAGAAGGAAAGAAATAATATTACAGAGAAAATAAAGGAAATAGAAAATAGAAAAAACATGGAGAAAATCTGTAAAACCAAATGTTGGTTCTTTGAAAAGACCAACAAAACTTTAGCTAATCTTACCAGGCAAAAAAAAATAGACTCAGCTGGGTGCAGTGGCTCATGTCTGAAATCCGAGCACCTTGGAAGGCTGAGGCTGGTGGATTACCTGAGGTCAGAAGTTCGAGACCAGCCTGGCCAACATGGTGAACCCTCGTCTCTACTAAAAATGCAAAAATTAGCCGGGTGTGATGGCACACACCTATAATCCTAGCTACCTGGGAGGCTGAGCCAGAAGAATCACTTGAACCCAGGAGGTAAGGTTGCAGTGAACCAAGATTGCACCACTGCACTGCAGCCTAGGTGACAGAGCAAGACTCGAAGGAAGGAAGGAAGGAATTGCAGTGAACCAAGATTGCACCACTGCAC
>NW_012116177.1:816345-843461 GCF_000951035.1 Colobus angolensis palliatus
AAAAAGAAAAGAAAAAACAGACTAAAATTAGTAACATCAGAAATGAAAAATGGGACATGATTAATAACCTTACAAAACAAAAAAGATTATAAGGTGTTTTTGACTGAATGTTCCCCCTCACTGTCTCTAAATCCACATGATGAAGCCCTAGCTCTCAATGTGATAATACTTAAAGAAGGGGTTAGAGTAAGGCAAATAGGGTTAGGTTAGCTTGGGCCCTCATCCTGGAATTAGTGGACTTAGAAAAAGAGGGAGAGATGAGATCGTGGCAGACAGGAGGCAGGACTAGATTGAAGCTCCCACTTGGACTGACAGAACAGCCTGTGGAGGCTTGCACTGTGAACTTTTGCTCCAGTATGACTGCAGAAATACATTTGGAAAGCCAAGAGAACCCATATATCTTCTGAAGGAAGTGGGTTGTTCCTGCAAGACTCCAGAGACACCCCAAATACTGTGAGTGCCCAAACTGTGGAAGTGGGAAAGGAAGATTGTTCGTCCATGAACACTCATCCCCACAGGGGAACCTGAAGATCTAGATTATGGGAGAAGATTCTGACCTTACCTGGAGCTGAGTAAATTTAGAGAGCTGAGCAAAATACAGGGGTAGAGGAAGTAGCAGGAAAATCTCTGTGGGCTTGCTGGGTCCCTTAGCAAGCTGTTTCTGCCTCACTTCACAGGGGTCCTTGAGGAGAGCTACCAGAGTCACTGGGAAAAGGCCACAGGGAGAAGAAAAGCTCCAGCTGAACTTTGTAACAATTTGAACCAATTGAGAAGCCTCCTGGCCAGAACCTGGGGGAGGGTGTGAATCTGGTGTGCAGACTCCACAGGTGGGAGAGGAAGGAAAGCCCTAGTTATTTTCACAGCTGGGAGGTGGGTAGCCTGGGGCAAGTTCTCAGTCCTGCTGGCCCACTGACTGGAAACTGACTTGTTGCTGTTGGGGGTGGGGGCATGGTGGAAGTGAGATCGGCCCTTTGAGTTGGGTGGGAGCTGGGTGAGGCCTGTGACTGACAGCTTTCCCGCACTTCGCTGACAATCTGCATGACACAGCAGAGGCAGCCATAATCCTCCTGGGAGCAAAACTCTATTGACCTAGGAACCTCACCCCCACCCCCTACAGGAGCCGCAGCAAGACTCGCCCAAGTAGAGTCTGAGCTCAGACACACCTAGTCTTGCCCCCATCTAATGCTCCTTACCTACCCACCCTGGTAACTGAAGACAAAGGACAAAAACTCTTGGGAGTTCTAAGGCCTCTCCCACCACCTGTTCCTCCACATACTACCACAGCTGATGCGCTCTTGAAAGCACCACCTCCCAGCAGGAGGCCAACCAACACAAAAATAGTGCAATAATCAACCGAAGCTAAGCACCCTCACAGGGTCCATTTGATACCCCTGCCACCTCCACCAGAGCAGATGCCAGTATCCATGGCTGAGAAACCCACAGATTGTTCACATCATAGGACTCTGTGCAGACAACCCCCACTACTAGCCCAGAGCCTGGTAGACTTGCTGGATGGCTAGAAGAGATAACAATCACTATAGCTCAGCTCTCAGGAAGCCACATCCCTAGGAAAAGGGCAACAGTACTACAAGAAACCACCCCATGGGACAAAAGGAACTGAACAACAGTCTTGAGCCTGAGATGTTCCTGCTGACAGAAGCTACCCAAATGAGAAGGAACCTGAAAACCAACTCTTGTAATATAAAAAAGTTTTTTTAACACCCCCCAAAAATCATACTAGCTCTCCAGCAATGGATCCAAACCAAGAAAAAAATCTCTGATCTACCTGAAAAAGAATTCAGAAGGTTGGTTATTAAGCTAATCAGGGAGGCACCAGAGAAAGGTGAAGCCCAATGTAAGGAAATCCAAAAAATGATATGAGTGAAGGGAGAAATATTCAATGAAAAAGATAGCATAAGTTAAAAACAATAAAAACTTCAGGAAACAATGGACACACTTATGCAAATGCAAAATGCTCTGGAAAGTCTCAGCAGTAGAATCGAACAAGCAGAATAAAGAACTTCAGAGCTTAAAGACAAGGTTTTCGAATTAACCCAACCCAGCAAAGACAAAGAAAAAAGAATAAGAAAATATGAACAAAGCCTCCAAGAAGTCTGGGATTGGCTGGGTGCGGTGGCTCACGCCTGTAATCCCAGCACTTTGGGAGGCCGAGGTGGGAGGATCACGAGGTCAGAAGATGGAGACCATCCTGGCCAACATGGTGAAACCCCATCTCTATTAAAAATACAAAAAAAGTAGCCGGCGTGGTGGTGGGCACCTGTAGTCCCAGTTATTCGGGAGGCTGAGGCAGGAGAATGGCTTGAACCCAGGAGGCGGAGCTTGCAGTGAGTAGAGATTGGGCCACTGCACTCCAGCCTGGGCGACAGAGCAAGACTCTGTCTCAAAAAAAAAAAAAAAAAAGTCTGGGATTATGTTAAACAACCAAATCTAAGAATAATCAGTGTTCCTGAGGAGGAAGAGAAATCTAAAAGTTTGGAAAGTATATTTGGGGGGAAAATCAAGGAAAAATGTTCTGGTCTTGCTAGAGAACTAGACATATAAATACAAGAAGCTCAAAGAACATCTGGGAAACTCGTCACAAAAAAGATCATTGCCTAGGCACATTGTCATCAAGTTATCTGAAGTTAAGATGAAGGAAAAAATATTAAAAACTGTAAGGAAAAAACATCAGGTAACCTACAAAGGAAAACCTGTCAGATTAATAGCATATTTCTCTGAGAAACTCTACAAGCTAGAAGGGATTAGGACCCTATCTTCAGCCTTCACAAACAAACAATTATCAGCGAAGAATTCTGTACCCAGGGAAACTAAGCCTTGTAAATTAAGGAAAAATACAGTCTTTTTCAGACAAACAAATGGTGAGAGAATTCACTACTACCAAGCCAGCACTACAAGAACTGCTAAAAAGAGCTCTAAATTTTGAAACAAATCCTGGCAACACATCAAAACAGAACCTCTTTAAAGCACAAATCTCACAAGACCTACAAGACAAAAATACAATTAAAAAAAACCCAAGGTATACAGGAAACAAATAGCATGATGAATGGAATGATACCTCACATCTCAGTAAAACATTCAATGTAAATGCCCTAAATGCTCCACTGAAAAGATACAGAATTGCAGAATGGATAAGAATTCACCAACCAACTATCTGCTGCCTTCAAGAGACACACCTAACACAAAAGGACTCACATAAACTTAAGGAAAGGAATGGAAAAAGACATTGCATGCAAATGGACACCAAAAGTAAGCAGGGGTAGCTATTCTTACATCAGACAAAACAAATATTAAAGCAACAGCAGTTGAAAAAATAAAGAGAGTCATTATATAGTGATAAAAGGTCTTGTCCAATGGGAAAATATCACAATCCTAAATATATATGCACCTAAAACTGGAGTTCCCAAATTTGTAAAACAATTATCAATAGACATAAGAAATAAGATAGACAGAAACACAATAATAGTGGGGGCCTTTAATACTCCACTAATAACACTAGACAGGTCATTAAGACAGAAAGTCAACAAAAAACAATAAATTTAAACAGTACCCTGGAACAAATGGACTTAACAGATATACACAGAACATTCTACCCAACAACCACAGAATATACATTCTATTCAACAGTAAATGGAACTTTCTCCAAAAGACCATATGATAGGCCACAAAACGAGACTCAATAAATGTAAAAAAATTGAAATTATATCAAGTACTCTCTCAGACCACAGTGGACTACAACTGGAAATCAACTCCAAAAGGAACCTTCAAAACTATGCAAATACATGGAAATTAACCTGCTCCTGAATGATCATTGGGTCAAAAATGAAATCAAGATGAAAATTTAAAAATTTTTCTAACTGAATGACAATAGCAACAAAACCTATCAAAACCTCTGGAATACAGCAAAAGCAGTGCTAACAGGAAATTTCATAGCCCTAAATGCCTACATCAAATGCATATTGGGTGGGCTGCTAGAATACTACTGGTTAGATTATGTAGCACAGCAGCCCTCCCAGGCTTATACTACAAGGGGATTCTGAGGCAGGAACGTGGTCCTCATGGTTCCACTCACAGCACCAGGCTTGTCATTGCTGGTAGATATTTGGTTGGGACTCGGTTTGCTGTGATTTGGGATATATACTTGTTTCAGAAACTTATTCTCAGTTTCTGCTGCTTTTAACCATTTCTGTTGCACATATCTGTCAGTAGTTCTCCACAAGAAATAACATTCAGTAATACTAGTCAATGATTTCCAAGGGAAAAAGTTTTGGCACATGTTGTTGAAGTCTGCCATATTTTTTCCAGTGCCTTTTCAAATAAGCTAGATTAAGAGGCTGACCATTCTTCCATTTTATCTCTGCATAAAACAGCTTCTTCAAGTGGTACTGAGACACTAATTGCACTGCTCAAATCATAGCTGTGTCTATACAATGTATCGATAGCATGAAAGAATATGTAATATGCCTACATCAAAAAGGCTAGAAGAGCACAAACAGATAATCTAAAGTCACACCTCAAGGAACTAGAGAAGCAAGAATAAACTAAACTCAAAGCTAGCAGAAGAAAATGAAATAACAAAGATCAGAGCAGAACTAAATGAAATGGAAACAAACAAAAAAACACAATACAAAAGATAAACAAAACAAAAAACTACTTCTTTGAAAAGATAAATAAACTTGATAGACCATTAGAAAGATTAACCAAAAAAGGAAGAGAGAAAATCCAAATAAGCACAATTAGAAACATCTGGATGTCCTGGCAGAAGTTTGCCGCAGGGGTGGAACCTTAATGGAGAATCTCTGCTAGGACAGTGTGGAAGGGAAATGTGGGCTCAGAGCCACAACACACAGCTCCCACTGAGGCACTGCCTAGTAGAGCTGTGAGAAGAGGGCCACTGTCCTCCAGACCCCAGAATGGTAGATCCACCAACAGCTTACCCCATGTACCTGGAAAAGCCACAGACATCCAATGCCAGCCCATGAAAGCAGCTAGGAGGGAGGCCGTACCCTGCAAAGCCACAAAGGTGGGGCTGCTCAAGGCCATAGGAGCCCACCTCTTGTATCAGCATGACCTGGATGTGAGACATGAAGTCAAAGGAGATCATTTTGTAACTTTAAGGTTTAATGATTGCCCTATTGGGTTTTGGACTTGGGTGGGGCCTTTAACCCTTGTGTTTTGGCCAATTTTTCTCCCATTGGAATGAGTGTATTTGCCCAATGCCTGTACCCCTCAGTGTAACTAGAAAGTAACTAACTTGCTTTTGATTTTACAAGCTCATAGGCAGAAGGGACTTGCCTTGTCTCAGATAAAACTTTGAACTTAGACTTTTGAGTTAATGCTGGAATGAATTAAGACTTTGGAGGACTGTTGGGAAGGCATGACTGTGTTTTGAAATGTGAGACCATGGGATTTGGAAGGGGCCAGGGCATAATTCTGTGGTTTGGCTGTGTCCCCACCCAAATCTCATTTTGAATTGTAGTTACCATAATCCCCATGTGTCATGGGAGGGACCCAGTTGGAGGTAATTGAATCATGGGGTGGTTGCCTCCATGCTGTTCTCATGACAGTGAGTGAGTTCTCATGGATCTGATGGTTTTATATGGGGCTTTTCCCACCTTTGCTCTGCACTTCTCCTTGCTGCTGCCATGTGAAGAAAGACATGTTTGTTTCCCTTTCCATCATGATTGTAAGTCAGCCCTGGAGAACTGTGAGTCAATTAAACCTCTTTCCTTTATAAATTGCCCAGTCTCAAGTATGCCTTTATTAGCAGTGTGAGAACAGAAAAGTACAATGGTGTTATAATGAAACTCCTTAATTGAGACAGCGAGGTCCATTCATATGTAGATTAATTAGGTCTAAATAAAATTCACCCAGTCTGGCTAACACAGTGAAACCCCACCTCTAGCAAAAAATACAAAAATTAGCCAGGTGTGGTGGCATGTGCCTATAGTCTCAGCTCCTTGGGAGGCTGAGACATGAGAATTGCTTGAGCCTAAGAGGTGGAGGTTGCAGTGGGCCAAGATTGCACTACTGCACTCCAGCCTGGGTGACAGAGCAAGACCCTGTCATAAATAAATAAATAAATAAATAAATAAATTTTCCAATTTACCCTTAAAAAAGGATTTTATACCATAACCAAATGAGATTTATCACAAGAATGAAAGGTTGGCTCAACATAAGGAAATCAATCATTAGGATATACCATATTAATAAACAGAAAAACCCATATGATCATCTCAATTAATGCAAAAAATGCGTTTGACAAAATGCAACATGTTATGATTAAAAACAAAAATACACACACTTGGCAAATGAGGAGTAAAACGGAACTTAACCTGATAAAGAGAATCTATGAAAACCCCAGAACTAATATCATATTTAAAGATCAAAGACTGACAGTTTTACTTTTAAAATCAGAAAAAAGGCAATGGTTTTCCAGTCTGACATTACTTTATAATTATAAAGCCATGCGTGTTATAATTTAAAATGTATTCTATAAAGTCTGGATGTGGTGGCACATGCCTGTCATCCCAGCACTTTGGGAGACTGAAGTGGGAGGATTGCTTGAGGCCAGAGTTTGAGACCAGCCTGGGCAACATAGTGAGACTCTGTCTTTACAAAAAATTACAATATTAGCTGAGAGTTGTGGCATGTACCTGTAGTCCTACCTACTTAAGAGGCTGAGGCAGAAGAATTGAGAGGATCAATTGAGCTCAGGAGTTTGAGGCTGCAGTGAGCTATGACTGCACCACTACATCCAGCCTAGGTAATAGAATGAAATCTTGTATCTAAAAAACAACAACACTTCTTAAAGGATATGCATGGTATAATCCAATTTTCATTCTTTAACATGTATGTATGATGTACAGAAATGAGTTTGCAAGGCTGTATACCAAGATGTTGTCAGTGGTAATTGGGATGGTGGCAATGTTGATGATGTATATAGTTTATATTTGTTGTTTTTCTTTTTAACAACAACTTTATTGAGATGTAACTCAGATGCCATAGAGTCCACTTATATTTAAAGCATACAATCCAATGGTTTTTAGAACAATTATGCAAGCATAACCACTATCTAATTCCAGAATATTTTTATCACTCTAAAAAGAAACCTTCTATCCATTAGAAGTCACTCCCCACTTCCTTCCCTTCCAGCCCCCAACAACGACTAACCATCTTTCTGTTTGTATGAGTTTACTCATTCTGGATACATGCTATGTAAATCATATCATATAATACGTACTTTTTTTGTGTGTCTGGCTTCTTTCATGTATAATAAAGTTTTCAAGGTCCATCCATATTGTAGCATGTATCAGTACTTTATTCCTTTTTACAGCTAAACAATATTCCATTGTATGGATACACTACATTTTGTGTATGTTTTTATCAGTTGATGGACATTTGGGTTGTTTCTACTTCTTGACTATTATTATTAATGGTGCTATGAGCATTCATTTACAAGCTTTTATGTAGACATATATTTTCATTTATCCTGTATATATAGTAGGTATATGTTTAACATCTTAAGAAATTGCCAAGCAGTTTCCAAAATGATTGCATATTTTATATTTCTATCAGCAATACATGAAATGTATGTATGAAAGTCCTAGTTGCTCTATATCCTCTCCAATATTCGGTTTGATTAGTCTTTTAATTTTTTTTTTTTTTTTTTTTTGAGACGGTGTCTGGCTCTGTCTCCCAGGCTGGAGTGCAGTGGCCGGATCTCAGCTCACTGCAAGCTCCGCCTCCCGGGTTTACGCCATTCTCCTGCCTCAGCCTCCAGAGTAGCTGGGACTACAGGCGCCCGCCACCTCGCCCGGCTAGTTTTTTGTATTTTTAGTAGAGACGGGGTTTCACCATGTTAGCCAGGATGGTCTCGATCTCCTGACCTCGTGATCCGCCCGTCTCGGCCTCCCAAAGTGCTGGGATTACAGGCTTGAGCCACTGCGCCCGGCCCAGTCTTTTAAATTTTAACCCTTCTAATGGATGTGTCATAGTATCTCATTGTGTTTTAATTTGCATTTGCCTGACAATTAATGATGTTGAGGGTCTTTTCATGGACTTATTGGCTGTTAGCATATCTTCTTTTTTAAAGTGTCTTGCCAAGACTTTTGTTCCTGTTTAAAATTGGATTTTCTTTTTGATACCTATTTGTAGAAGTTTTTATATATTCTGAACACACATCTTCATGAATATTTTCTGTAGTCTGTGGCTTGCCATTTCATTTTCCAACTTTGAGTCAAGGTCTACTATTAGACTCCAAACACTGGGCAGGCCGCAAGCTTTGTCTTCTGTTCTCCACCCCACTTCCTGTGAAACCATTACAAATACAATGTCAAGATCACCAGAGTTTAGCATATGTTCTTAAGACAAAGGCCTTAGTACATTTCTCACCTCTTAGGAGGTTCCATGTTCACTTTATTTTTAACTTCTGGGAGGCTTTACTTTCTTGGCAGTTCAGTAATGTGTTTGAAAGTTTGTTTATATTTTATATGGCAGCAGTATTACTTTGAGGGAAAGGATGATAGCTTCCCTTGCAGCTAGTACTGATCATGTGACATAGTTCTGGCCAGTAAGAGAAGAGGAAGTCTGCTGGCAATGATCCTTTCCTCTTCCTTCCACTTTTCTGCTTTGAATATGGATGTGAGACCCAGAGACGAAGCACCCATCTTTAATTCATTAGGAAATAACACATTTGCTAAGCATGGCTAAATAGAAAGAAAACAGAAACCATGAACAATGACATCATGAGGTGTAGGACCAATCCTGGGTTGCCTAATTTCAAACTTCTTAGTGAAAAGTTATATACTCTAGTTTGTCTAAACTACTGTTGGTTGGGTTTTCTGATACTTACAGTCAGAAATTAAAGTTATTTTTGGAGATTTAATATTTATATAACCATTCATCCATCTAATCAATAAGCATGTATTAAATACATACCAAGTGCCAGACATTGTTTATAGCAGAGTTTCTTGGTAGGGGTGGTATTACTATTAGTTAGCATTTTAAACATTTGTGAGAAAGTTTTTGTAGTGTTACAACTGGAAGCAACTAATATTTAGTGGATTGGTACTGGGAATACAATATTTCTTTTTTTATATCTTTTTTTTTTCTTTTTTTGAGACAGAGTTTCACTCTTGTTGCCCAAGCTGAAGTGCAATGGTGCAATCTTGGCTCACCACAACCTCCGCTTCCCAGGTTCAAGCAATTATCCTGCCTCAGCCTCTCGAGTAGCTGAGATTACAGGCATGCACCAGCACGCCTGGCTAATTTTGTAGTTTTAGTAGAGATAGGGTTTCTCCATGTTGGTCAGGCTGGTCTTGAACTCCCAACCTCGGGGGATCTGCCCACCTCAGCCTCCCAAAGTGCTGGGATTACAGGCGTGAGCCACTGCGCCCGGCCAATACAATATTTCTTAAAATGCATAAGACTGTCCCATGCAGTAAGAATTGCCCTATATCTTGCATGCTTTTCAATGTCCACCAAAGACATATATCTAACTGAAAAAGGTGTTTTTAATGATCTGAAATTAGAACTTAATTCATTTTGCAAATAAATACCAAGTAGTTTCTTCACGTGTTTAATAGATTTAAATTTTCCAGAAATTTTTTTAAAGAAACGAGGCCTTGCTCTATTGCTCAGGCTGGAATGCAGTGGCACGATCATAGCTCACTGCATCCTCAAACTCCTAGATTCAAGCAGTCCTCCGACGTCAACCTCAGCCTTCTGAGTAGCTAGGACTACAGGGGTAGTCCTACCATGTAACATGGTAGTAGCAACTACCATGCCCAGCTGTTTTTTGTTTTTTTTTTTAGAGATGGGGTTCTCCCTATGTTGCCCAGGCTGGTCTTGAACTTTGGCTTCAGGAGATCCTCCTTCCTTGGCCTCCTAAAGTGCTGGGATTACAGACCATGCCCAGCCTCCAGGAATATTTTGTTAGAAATATACCATAAGGTATTCAACATTTAGGAAAATCACATAATCACTAGTAATGCTGCATATGGTTTTAAAGTTTCCAGTATAACACAGCTATGTCATACTACATTTATAGCTATCTCATTTACATTTATTCTATATATTAGTGTAAGCATCTGACTATGTTATTAAGTCTAGAAGTCAAACTTAGATATTTACCTATTGAAATACATACTACTGTATTATAAACAACTTTGCTTTTATTACTCCCTTACATAATTAGGCATTATGTTGCTTTTAAAAATTATGTTCACTTGTAAGTAATATAGTCTATTTAGTTAATGACAGAATTGTAAGCAGGTCTTACAAAATATCTATAATAAGAAGGGAGTTGCATTTGGATAGAGTTAAGAATCATTGTTTTAATGATGATTCCTTATTTTTAAGAAATTGTTGGCCAGGCACAGTAACTCATGCCTGTAATCCCAGCACTTTGGGAGGCCAAGGTGGGGGAATCACTTGAGCCTGAGTTCAAGACCAGCCTGGACAACTTGGCAAAACTCCATCTCTACTAAAGATACAAAAAATTAGCCAGGCATGTTGGCGCACCCCTGTAGTACCCAGGAGGATGAGGTGAGAGGATCAACTGAGCCTGGGAGGTTGAGGCCACAGTGAGCTGTGATCATGCCACTGCACTCCAGTCTGGGTGAGAGTGAGACCTTGTCTCAAAGAAAAAAAAATTGTTACATAGTATTTAATACTTTTCATTCAAGATGACAAGAAAATGCCTACAAGCAAAGAAAATCCCTGGTTGCTTGGAAAACCTGATCCCCAGCTAGAATTCCCTGCCTATAGATTTTTAATATCTGAGTTTACACTTTATGGCTCTTTGACTCAGATTGCATTTTGCTCCGGTGGGCAGCAGAAGTTCCTGCCACTCTCCCAGATCCTGGTGACTACTGGGGAGGGTTGTGAAGTCACCTCCAGCGAATCCATATGGGTCTGCAGCAATTTGATTCTTGCTTCCTCAGAGGAAAAAATTTGACTGAGGGGCATAAGGCAGAGTGAGAGACCGAGGCAAGTTTTAGAGCAAGAGTGAAAGTTTATTTGAAGTTTTGGTACAGGAATGAAAGGAAGCAAAGTATACTTGGAAGAGGGCCCAGCAGACCACTTGAGAGATCCAAGTGCCCCGTCTGACCCTTGACTTGGGGTTTTCTACATTGGCATGGTTCTGGGGTTGGCATTTCTTCTTCCCTGATTTTTCACTTGGAGTGGGCTGTCCATATGCGTGATGGCCTGCCAGCACTTGGGAGGGGCCACACGTGCAGTGTGTTTACTGAAGTTGTGTGCATGCTCACCTGAGGCATTTTTTTCCTTACCAGTTGAGCGTTCCTAGGGGAAGGTCATCTACCGGTTAAACACTGCCATTTTGCCTCTTAGTGTGCATGTTTGAGCCCATTCGCCCAACTCCTGAGATTTTATCAGAAAGCTACTGATCACCAGCTTTGGGTATTTTCTGTCTATTGGGAGACTGTCTTTTCCTGGCACCAGCTGCGACCAATTATGTTGGAGAGGCAGTTTAACAACCACCTGAACATCACCTGATGGTCACCTGACATTCCTGGTGGGGGCCCTCTCCTGCCCCGCTCGTGTCTGCCTAGCTACCACTCTAAAAACCTAAGAACTTGGATGTATTTCTCCTAAGTTTGACACCATTCCTCTGAAGAGGAGAACACAATTAAGGAGGACTTACTCACTTACAGATGGAGAATGAGTGAAAGAAGAAATGCAACATGTCTAAGATTATGCAAAAAGCAGTGAGTGTTCAGAGGTAGGAACCAAATCTAATTTTCCAATTCCTGGAGCTAAATTAGGCTTAACCCATTAGTGTATGCTTTATATTTATTTATTTATTTTTGAGACGGAGTCTCAATCTATTGCCCAGGCTGGAGTGCAGTGCCACAATCTCGGCTTACTGCAACCTTTGCTTCCCGGGTTCAAGCAATTCTCTTGCTTCAGCCTTTTTGTATTTTGAATTTTTTTATATTATTAGTAGAGACGGGGTTTCACCATGTTGGCCGGCTGGTCTCAAACTCCTGAGCTGGAGTGATCCTCCAAGCTTGGCCTCCCAAAGTGCTGAGATTACAGGCATGAGCCACTGTGCCCAGCCTGTTTTCTATTTTGGAAAAAAAAAAAAAAAAAAAAGACATGGGAATATCTGTGTGTGGTCAGAAAGACCGCTTTCCTCTTGAAGCTTAATAACTTAAAAAAAGTGGCTTACCACAGGCAACAAAAGGAAAAATAGATAAATGGATAAATGGGATTCCATCAAACTAAAAAGCTTCTGTGTAACAAAGGAAACAATCAAAAGGGTAAAGAAACAACCTACAGAATGGGAGGAAGTATTTGCAAATCATACAAAGAGGTTAATGTCCAAAATATATAAGGAACTTGTACAACTCAATAGTAAGAAAACAAATAACCCAATTTTATTTTATTTTATTTTTATTTTTTGCTGTTCCTTGCAGAGCAGAGCTAATTTTTAGGCAGTGGGCCCAGAGTCAGCCCCAATTTTAAAATGGATAAAAAGCTCGAATAAGCACTTTTCCAAAAAAGATATACAAATGTCCAACAGGTATATGAAAAAATGCTTAATGTCACTAATCATTAGAAAAATGCAAATTAAAATCACAATGATATATCACCTCATGCCTGTTAGAATGGCTATAATAGAAAACACAAGTGTTGGTGAGGATGTGGAGAAAAGAGAACACTTGTGCACTGTTGGTGGAAATGTAAATTAGTGCGGCCATTACAGAAAAGAGTATGGAGGTTCCTCAAAAAAATTAAAAATGGAACTACCATATGATCCAGCAATCCCACTTCTGGGTATATATCCAAAGGATATGAAATTAGTATCTCAGAAAGATACCTGCATGCCCATGTTTATTGCAGCATTATAAACAATAACCAAGATATAGAATCAACCTAAGTGTCAATCAATGGATGAATAAAGAAAATGTGGTATGTATACAATGGAATGCTATTCAGTCTTAAAAAAGAAGGAAATCTTGTCATGTGACAACATGGATAAACGTGGAGGACATTATGTCAAGTGAAATATGCCAGACACGGAAAGACAATCTGAAAAAGTCAAACTCACAGAAGCAAAGAGTAGAATTAGAATGGTGGTTATCAGGGGCTCATGGTTCCCAGTTGGTTGGGAAGGGTCATGACATAAGACAGGGGATTGGAGATATAGATGCTAGTCAAGAAATACAAATTTTGAGTTAAACCTCAGAAATACATTCAGGAGATCTATTGTATGTCACAGTAACTATTGTTAATAACATATTGAATATTTGAAAATAGCTAAGAGAGTTGGTTTTAAGTGTTCTCAGCACACACAAAAAAAAAGTGAAGTAATGCATATGTTAATTAGCTTGATTTAGCCATTCCACAATGTATGCATATATCAAAACATCATGTTGTACACCATACATATATACAATTTTTAGTCATCAATTTAAAAAAGGAAAGAAAATGTAGCTCACATTTCTCCCATTGAATCTTCTTTTTTTCTAAGTACAGTCATCTGTTGGTATCCTCAGGGGATTTGTTCCAGTACCCCCGAGGATACCAAAATCCATGGATGCTCAAGTCCCTGATATGAAGTGATGTAGTATTTGCTTATTATCTGAGCTCATCCTCCTATACACCTTAAATCATCTCTAGATTACTTATAATACCAACACAACATGAATGCTATGTGAAGCACTGTCATATTGCACTCTTTTAAATTGGTATTCTTTTTTATTATTGTCTTGTTATTTTTAATTTTTTTCCCCAAATATTTTATAACTGAGACTGGTTAAATCCATGGATGGTGAACCACAGATACAACAAAGAACCAACTATAATTTCACTTGTATAAGTTCCTTCAAGCTTCACAAAAATCCCATTATTTCATTTATAAGTGAGGAGAATGAAGGGAAGAAAATTTCAAAGGTCACAGAATTATTAATTGACAAGGTAGAAGCTCAGTTTCCTGAAGTTCTAGCCAAGCTTCTTTGATATAGTAAAGTATTTATAAAGGAGTCAATGTTCACCTCTTATTAATATTATGGGTTTAAAATGTTTTCATTATCTAATTATACTTGGTCTCCTATGATTTCGTTACCATTCCCCACTCATGCAACATCATGCTCTCTTACTGGATACCTGATGGTTTCTTCCCTCTTATACTGGGATCTTTCCATTTGGCTCTACCAGACAAATTTCATTTAAGCAAATTATTAGAATCAGATGAGAAATTTTAAAGGCAATGTGACACTTTTTGCCTAAGACTTGGGCAAGTGTCTGAAACTCTCTATACTCCAGTTCATTTTAACTTCATATCTGATTGTTTGCTCTTTATAAATACTCACAACAGAGTTATAATATCCCAGGTATTAACTAAGCCTGTAAAACTGCCTGTGATTTTAGGTGGCGGATTAAGGGGAAGAGACAGAGCTGATTTTACCGGGGATCCGACAGAGCTCTGATGATATGTGCTGCTTCCTGTTTTGCCTGTGAAGATTGTCCAGAGCTAAAGTAAGAAAACACGTGGAGAATATGGAGATAAAATATGAGACAAAAGGTAGAAAATAGACAAAAGGAAAATAATATGTGTATTACACATTTTGTAATTAAGAGTGTAGCCGGGCACGGTGGCTCAAGCCTGTAATCCCAGCACTTTGGGAGGCCGAGACGGGCGGATCACGAGGTCAGGAGATCGAGACCATCCTGGCTTACACGGTGAAACCCCGTCTCTACTAAAAAATACAAAAAAAACTAGCCGGGCGAGATGGCGGGCGCCTGTAGTCCCAGCTACTCGGGAGGCTGAGGCAGGAGAATGGCGTAAACCCGGAGGCGGAGCTTGCAGTGAGCTGAGATCCGGCCACTGCACTCCAGCCTGGGCGACAGAGCGAGACTCCGTCTCAAAAAAAAAAAGAGTGTAAAGGATTAGCTGGATGTAGTGGTGGGCGCCTGTAATCCCAGCTACTCGGGAGGCTGAGGCAGGAGAATGGCGTAAACCCGGGAGGCGGAGCTTGCAGTGAGCTGAGATCCGGCCACTGCACTCCAGCCTGGGCGACAGAGCGAGACTCCGTCTCAAAAAAAAAAAGAGTGTAAAGGATTAGCTGGATGTAGTGGTGTGGGACTGTAGCCTTAGCTACTTGGCAGGCTGAGGTGGGAGAATTATTTATAAGCCCAAGAGATGGAGACTGCAGTGAACTGTGATTATGCCACTGTGCTTTAGCCTGAGTAGCAGAGTAGGACCTTGTCTCTAAATTAAATTAAAGAATGTAAAGGGGAGCCAGACACAGTGACACATATCTGTAATCTCAGCTACTTGGGAGGCTGAGGTGGGAGGACTGCTTGAGACCAGCAGTTTGAGGTCAGCCTGGGCAACATAGTGAGACCCCATCTCTACATAAAAGGAAAAGAAAGAATGTGAAGGAGAATGCTCAGGTGGTATTGCTATGAACTACACCGTTACTATATCCAACAGAGTAATTTTAGCTGTAAATGACAGAGATCTTAATCAATGGTGACTTAACCATTAGGAAAGTTCTTCCTCAATGGACAGCAATCTGGAGGTAGGTGACCCCAGTTTGCTGGGGAGCTCGTGGCATAGCAAGGGCCCACAGTTTTCCCACCTGTTTAGTGGACCATCCTCTGCATGTCAACCAAGTTTCCCATTTTGATCATAAGATGGCTGCTGGAGCTCCCAGCATAAATTTCTCACACATCAGCTCCTATCAATACCTAAGTAGGAAGGAAGTGGATATAGGTAAAGAGAGACTTTTCTTTTTCTATGCCTTTCTCTTAACTGAGAGGACAGTCTTTTTCTAAACTACTCAACAGAACAGAACTTGGTAGCATGCCCCTAGACCAATTACAAAGAGAAATAGGATTGCAATGTTGTAAACCAATCCTAATTCATGTCTGAGGATTAGACATACTACTACGAGAGAAGGTAGACTGGCCAACGGATAGGCAAGTATCAGAGTCAGTCACACAAATACACAAACACACACACGCACACACACACACAAACACAGAATCAATCAACTATCAGAATTAATAAGGGATTGGGGCAAGGTTGACAGACACAAGACTATATTAAAAAACTGATTGCCTTTAGCCTCAATAACCAAATAAGAGTATTTTATAAATTACGCCATTCATTTTTGCAACAAAAATAAAGTATCTTAAATTAACCCAGATATTTTGTTAACATTAGCCAATTGACCAAGAATACACAAGACATCTATGGAGGAAATTTTAAGACTTTTATAAAGGGCACAGATATGAATTTAGTACATGAAAAGACCATACTCTCAAACACAATATTTTAAAGATCTAATTACACTAACATAAAAATCTATTAATTAGTATATTTAAAGCAATTGATTAAAATTCCAGCTAGATTTTGTGAGGAAATTTACACTCTAGAATTTATATGCCAACTAATTTCGTAGACTAAGTTGCCATTTTAAATGTAGATTCCTACTTTGTAATATTAAAACATAAACAGTAGTAATAAGGAGCAGGATGGTGTTTATATGAATAAAGAATTGAAAAGAGAAGCAGAACTTCTATTCATAGAATAATGGATTTACTATAGGGTTAGGCTTTAGGCAATTATGGGAGCTGGCAGAAGAGTCTATATAAGCTTTTGAACCCATAAGACAAAGCAGAACCAGTGTGTGTCTCTTGCCATTTCCAACATCAGTGCTATGAGTGATCAGTAGGAGAAGCTGGGACCTTTCACCATGGAACTGTCCACACACTTGGGGCAGAAACTGGAGAATCTGGCAGAGATTTGACAGGAGCTGGAGGAGCTGGATGTCTCAGTTGATTCAATAAGATAAGCCAGCAGATCAGTAACAATGCATGAAAGATGTTGCTGTACCTGCCACTATCCAAGGACCTTCAGAACAGATAGATGATAGATGATTGATAGATAGGTAGGTAGATAGATAGATAGATAGATAGATAGATAGATAGATAGATAGATAGATAGATAGATAGATAGCTGCTCCGTCCGTCACTTACCACTTTTCAAGTATCACACAAAATGACTCCTGTGGCCAACACAAACTGAGGACCATATGGAAAAAATAATTATAGGAAATGTAATTCCAGTAAAACTGATCTGACACAGTTCAAAGCTATCAAAATATATTGTTGGTTTGGTTCAAGAACAAACAGAGACAAAAAAGAACAGAAGTGAGTGCCAGGGACATGTTTATACAGGAACTTAATAGACACTAAAGGAAAACTAGCTATATTCACACAAAGACTGGATCTTTATATAACACAATAAAAAAATGGACTCCAGATAGATTTAAGAAGAACTATGCTGTAATCCCAGCACTTTGGGAGGCCGAGGTGGGTGGATCACAAGGTCAAGAGTTCAATATCAGCCTAGCCAAGATGGTGAAACCCCATCTCTACTAAAAATACAAAAAATTAGCCTGGCGTGGTGGTGGGTGCCTGTAATCCCAGCTACTCAGGAGGCTGAGGCAGAGAATTGCTTGAACCTGGGAGGCAGAGGTTGCAGTGAGCTGAGACTGCACCACTGCACTCCAGCATGGGCGACAGAGCAAAACTCCATCTCAAATAAATAAATAAATAAGTAAATAGTAAATATGAATGTTATAACTATAAATTAATAAAACAAAATAAAATATAGAACATTTCTGTGACTTAGGAGTAGGGAAGTGTTACTTATACAAAACTTCAGAAGCACAAGCCATAACAAAAGGAAAAAAAGTAAAGTAATTTGATTACATCTAAATTGAGGCTTTCTGTTGAACGAAGAATACTTTGGACAAGATTGTGTAGTTAGGGCTGGGTATGGTGGTTGACACCTATAATCCCAGCACTTTGGAAGGCTGAGGCAGGAGGACAGCTTGAGGCCAGGAACTTGAGACCAGTTTGGGCAACATAGTGAGACTTCATCTCTATTAAATTGAAAAATAAATATTTTTTTAAATAAAAATTTTTGAATGTACAAATAAAATCACAGTTGAGCAAAGGAATACAAAAAAAACACTCAAGTGTATTAGCTGGATGCATGCATATTTATTCCTGCCCCCATTGTGTAAAAGCTGCCCTACTGCCTCCTAAACAACAGGGTCCATGATCCCTGCCAAGATGATAACTTCTCTTCTTGTCTGCCGGTCCCTGGACACAAGGAGCATGGTGGCAGTTGTTGTCTACATTTGCTGGATCCCCTAGCAAAACCGTACCTCCTTTGGTAACCAGGACCTCTAACCCTTCAGAGCCTAGAGTTGTGGGGAGAGAAAGTTCAAGTCTCCACTAAGTCTTTAGGAGAGATGGTAAGTGGGGTCACTCCTGCTTCTATCCCTTAGTTCTTGAACCCCTGATTTTTATTACTGGAGATACAGTATCATGTAAAATTGTTTTGATTCAATCTCCTGGGAGATGGAAGCCAATCTCTCCTGATGCCCAGTAGCTGGAGCTCTTTCTGGAGAATGAAACCCTTTTTTGGTAAAGTATTGTCTCTAAGCTAGCATTTCAACTGTGTCTTGGGCATGACATTTCAATGCTCTCCCAGGCTGCCAGCTTCCGAGTGGTGTAGTATGTGATATGACCAGTGGATCCAATTGTCACAGGCTCACTCCTATACCTCCTTCGCAGTAACGTGAACTCCTTGCTTTGACAGTGTCTCTTTCCTAAGGAGAAAACGTTTCACAGGTTCTTGGATGGTGATGGTAGCTGAGGCTGTGCATGCAGGAAAAGTAAACCCACTCCCAAAACGTGTGTTTATTCTTATTAGAACAAGCCTCTGGCCTTTCCAAGTTCGAAGGGGCTTGTAGTAGTTAACTTACCACTAAATTGTCTCCTTGAGAAACTATAAATCAGGTGCTCAGCATCAGTGTCTGCCCCTGGCAAATTGGACATTTGATGCCGGCAACAGCTAAATTCACTTTGGTAAGTGGGAACCCATGCTCTCTGGGCCATACGTAACATCTGTCTCTCCTACCGTGCCTATTTCATTCATCAACCCATTGTGCCAGCACTGGGGTAGCTGATGACAGAAATTGGTGGAGTAATGCTGTTTACTTGGCTGTTTAGATTGATCTCCATGGTTAATGCTCTTTGGTGGGCATCAATATGTGACACAAAGACTTTCTCACTTCATTCCTACTTCCATTTGTTCAACCACTTCCTTATCTCATTCCTTCAATCTTACTCTTTCATGCGCTCCTGCCCATGAGTCTGGATTTATTGTTACATCAAGCCACTACTCCTTTTACACAAAGTGGATCAACAGGTGAATCATTCCAAACTACCTATTAGGAGGATTGTCCCTGTCCCTCATTATAGTCTTTTAAAACCTCTTCAGAGTGAGACTGCAGTTCAGTTGTTTCCATTTTTAAGAACCACATACTAAACTCTTCCGTTTCTAAATCAAGCTTTGGATTTTGGTTCTTCCATTAGCTGGTCATGAGAGATTCCCAATATGATCATAGCGAGATGAGAGACCGGTCCTAGTGTGCAGTGGTAAAATTCATAGGGGTCTGGCCTACATGCTTATGCTGCTTGTTTTTTGCTAGTCCTTCTTATGCTTGGAGCTCATGCTTATCTTTAGACAACTGCTGTGGTGCTTAAGCAACCTTATGATTTGGAGGTTCTGTGTGAATCAAGCTCATGATGGGCATTTCTTGGAGGTATGGCCATTGGTGTCTCCTGGTCAGGCATTTTTGTGAATTCTGTGAATGCCTGGCAGTATCCCAGGAGTTTTGTTTTGGTTTTTTCAAGTACATAATTCTTTTTGCTCCAGAATCTCAGAATCTGGCACTGTTATTCTCCTGTTGGGGCTTACTGTAGCCCTGTTGCCACTTTGTATCTTTTCTTGTTACTGGTATTTCTAATAGCATAGTATCTGCAGGGTCCTGTGGTCCAAGTAGTAGAGCTGCTAGTCCTATACCTTGGATTTGGTTCAGAACTCTTTTCTGCACTAGGACTTTCTTAAAGATGGGAATATTTCTTTCTTTCTTTCTTTCTTTTTTTTTGACAGGGTCTTGCTCTGTTGCCCAGGCTGGAGTGCAATGGTGGGATCACAGCTCAGTGCAGCCTCAACCACCTAGGCTCAAGTGATCCTCCTACCTCAGCCTCCTGAGTAGCTGGGACTACAGGCTCATGCCATCACACCAGCTGATCTTTTTTATTTTTTGTACAAACAAGGTTTTGCAATGTTGCCCAGGCTAAAGGTGGCAATATTTCTTATCAGTTGGTGCATGGGCTGAAGAAGTATTCCCTAGTGTGGAATAGGCTATCTCCAGAACTGAGGGCAATGTATTATGCATAGAGTTTCCTTCTTTGTATTGGGAGGTACAAGATGTAATGATTTGTCTTTTATTTTGAAATATGTGCCCATATATATTAATACTTCTGACTACGGGACCCCTAAAATTTTGCTTACATGTCAGCCCCTGGTTCTCTACAGGCTTTATCTCATATCCTATGGAGCACATGTGTCTTACTAAATCCTCTACTACACTAGCCATTTTTTATTCATTAGCTTCAATTAACATAATATCATTGATGTAGTAGGTCATTGTGAAGTTTTATGGGATGTCCACATGGTCCAGATCTCTTTGAATTGTATTATTACAGAAAGCAGAAGAATTAGCATAGCTTTGGGACAAAACCATAAATATGTCTTGTTACCCATCCCATGAGAATGCAAACTTGTTCTGATCAGAATATAGAAGAAATTTTTTGCCAAGTCAGTAGCTATGTACCATGTACCTGAAACCATGTTCATCTCCTCTAGCAAAGATATTAATTATATCTAGTCCTGTGGCTGAAATTAGAGAAACAACTTATTTAAGTTTGCAGTAAACTGACATTTTCCAGGAGCAATCTGGTTTCTTCTGGGGCCAAATTGGCAAATTAAATGGAAATATGAGAGCATCTATCATCTCTGCATCCTTAAAAGTAGTACTAATTTCTGCCCTCTACCAACCTGGGGTGGTAATGTTGTTTTTGGTCCTTTGATGATATCTTAGTTCATTTGTGCTACTGCAACAAAATACCACAGATTGGCTAATTTTTAAAGAACAGAAATTTATTTTCTAGCAGCTCCAGAGGCTGGGAAGCCTAGGATTAAGGTGCCGGAAAGTTTGATATTGTCAAGGGCCTGTTCCCTGTTTCCAGGCTAGCACTTTGTTGTTGCATCCTCATATGGTGGAAGAGATGGAAGGGAATAAACCTGCTCCCTCAAAGCCTTTTATAAGGTGCTAATCCTATCCAGGATGGCTCTGCCCTCCTAATTTAATCACCTCCAAAAGGTCCTCCATCTGGCAGATCACTTGAGGTCAGGAGTTCAAGACCAGCCTGGACAACATGTTGAAAACTCATCTTTACTAAAAATATAAAAATTAGCCAGGCATGGTGGCACATGCCTGTAATCCCAACTACTCAGGAGGCTGAGGCAGGAGAATTGCTTGAACCCAGAAGGCAGAGGTTGTAGTGAGCCGAGATCACACCACTGTACTCCAACCTGGGCAGCAGAGCAAGTCTCTGTCTCAAAAATCAAAACAAAACGAAATACCTCCCTCTTAGTACTATCACATTAACCATAAAGTTTCAACACATGAATTCTGGGGGACACATTTAGACCATCTCATTTAGATGGGATTAAGTAGATGATGGGGTATTTTTAGAGGCTTCCACTTGGCATTTCCCACTATGAGATCCCTTAATCTACAGGCCAAAGACCCAAAGTTAGGGTTGTCCCAAGTACTACATAGGGCGATCCCAGTTCTACTTTTGTGAACCAGAGGAATGACAGCTAGTTGGGAAAACAAACCCAATAGGCCCACTATAAGCAAGACTTTGGTCATAACACTGTAAGGCCTCATTCAACAGGGAGACCATGATGCTACCTTGGGTCTCTGGATTTTGATATCACCTCAGACCTTTGCATCCCACAGTGTCCAAAATATTTGGGATACCTAAGTAAGTGGGCATTTGTCCCTTTAGAGAAAGATTAGCAGGTATTATTAACATGGATATTTGGCTGGGTGTGGTAGCTCACGCTTATAATCCCAGCACTTTGGGAGGCCGGGTGGGCTGATCACCTGAGGTCAGGAGTTCGAGACCAGCCTGACCAACATGGAGAAACCCCGTCTCTACTAAAAATACAAAATTAGCCAGGCGTGGTGGTGCATGCCTGTAATCCCAGCTACTCAGGAGGCTGAGGCAGGAGAATCGCTTGAACCTGGGAGGTGGAGGTTGGCCGAGATGGTGCCATTGCACTCCAGCCTTGGCAACAAGAGAAAAACTCCATCTCAAAAAACAAAGAAACAAACAAAAATGTATATTTGGCATGAGGTTAGGGTCTATCCTCCTGGAAACCTGACCCTTTCTTCAGTCAATGGGTTCTGTAGCTGAAAACGAACTTAGATCCAGGAGCTAAATTGCTCTCAATTTAGTGGTCACCCATATTCAATTTCCTCTGATAGTACAAGCTGAGTTATACCCTTATAGCCCATATATTTTGCCCCTATGAATACTGTATTACAACCATCTCCTTTACTCTCTGCAGGTCAGGCCCTCTTGGTTATAACCCTATGATTCTGCTACTCCTTTAGATAATTATGTCAACCTGGCTTCTGGCAGTTCCTACCATTACACACCCTCTATTGTTTTAGAATCCTAACATCCCCATTGCTTTTATTGAGCCTACTCTGTAATGGCCTCTCCTACTATTAACCCTGTCTAATAAAGAAGTCCCAGTACTAAACATTTTAGTGATGCTGGTACCCCTCTCACCAGTGCATTATTGTGGCCTTGATAATGGTGTGCTCAGTAGTCCTTCTCATGGTACATAATCATCTGGTGAATCTTTCAGCATTACATAGATATGTAATGCCCATTTCAGCATGCCCATTCCCCTGAGCTTTTAATCCTTTCCTCCACTGCCTACCATAGCAATTCTGGCATTTCAACTTTAGTAGGGGTTATCATTCTCTGCATGCTTCTAGGATCTGTACTAGTAATGAGTTGCTACCGTCTCCTCAGATCCTTGACAGAGTATTGCATCTTATACTTTTGGAGAGTGCCCCAAATAAATAAAGTCTCTCCTATCCAATATATTGTTCCAGATTGCTTGATGGTGCACCCTCAGAATCCAGTGCCAATAATGCCAACCAATACATTCTGTTTAGGTCTTGCAGTTCCTTTGGGTAGAGCTTCTTTCCATCCTTATCAAACCTAGCAAGTCTGAAGCTGTGTTATGTTGGAACTTAACCCTAGTTATAGATCTAGTGGCCAGGAAGGGAAATGGGAGCAAATCAGGAGGCAGGCACATGTGGCTACAGGAAAAGGCCTCTCCATTGTCTTCAAGCAAGAAGGATGTGCTAACTCTTAGAGAGGGATGGTCACTTTTGCAGACCAGGAGAATTCAAAGAAGCCTTCGGGTTCAAAATCTTAAATGACATTCACCCAAATCTCCCCAGTTTAAGGGACAGTGTCCTGTTTTTCCTAATCTTGGCCCTAATCTTGGCATAACAGAATTGCTTTAATTCCGCATTTACTCTCTTCCCATTATTATTACTAATTAAGAAAAAAGCCCTCTCTGTCTGTATGTGTACAAGTGTACACATATGCATGTACATCCAATGAAGTGCATGTGAATTTAAAGAAATCTCTAGAAGAAAATATCAAACTTTAATACTGGTTAAATACATGGAGGGGAGTACAATGAAAAGCTCTGGAGAAAGAAATTTGCACAATTTTCTATACATTCTTCCATGTCTAAATATTTTTGCAAATATTTGTATAACATTTTAAAGTATTAGGAAAAGTAAAAGGATCAATCAATGTAGGGGAAGAGAACTGGAAGAGGGAAGAAAGCTTTAGCAATGTTCTTTATTCTCTCCTAAGAAGTTTGACCTTACTTCACCCAACCAAGAGGAGAGAATAAATAGGTGATAGGCGTTGAGAGCTTGTGTGATGAGTCATTTCCTTGCCCCTGGAGAAGGTGGGAATGAGGAGAAAGGGACTTACCGTCCCTAGTCAGCTATACTCTTTCATTTCTCCTTGAGAAGGGGCCCAAGGGCTTAGGGATTGCAGCTCTGATCCATGGACCATGAGAACCACGTGAGAGGCATATGAACTGGGTGCATTACAGAAGGATGATTCAACTAGGGACAGTTGTGAGCGACACCACAGGAGGAGGTGTATCTGGGCAGAAACAGCTCTTCACAGCTTTTTGGAACATTGGCATGGTAGGAAAGGGCAAAATAATCTATATAAATAAAATTAAGTTTCTGTCTATTAAAACAATTGATTAGACAGATTCTCAATACATTTGACAAAGGTACTTAGAATCATATATTGGTTTTCTGTAGCTACTGTAATAACAAATTACCACAAACCTGGTGGTTTCAAACGACAGGAATTTATTCTCTCACAGTTCTGGAGGTCAGAACTCCAAAATCAGATTCACAAGGCAGAAATCAGGGTATTGGCAGGACCATGCTCCCCTGAAGGTTCTAGGGCCTTGACTCTTCCAGTTTCTGGTGGCTGGCAGTATTCCTTGACTTGTGGCCATGTCACCCCAATTCTCCTCTGACTTCACATAATCTCTCTGTGTGGATAAAACTTCTCTCCCCCGCCCTCCCTCCTATAAAGGCCCTTGAGATTCCACTTAAGGTCTACCCTAAATGTAATTTGAATAATCTCCCCATCCCAAGATCCTTAACTTAATCAAATCTACAGAAACTCTTTATCCTTGTAAATTAACACTTACAGGTCCCAGAGGTTACAACCTGACATGCTTGGGAGCCATTCAGCCTACTGCAGACGGACTGATTTAAAACATGCAACACACATGAAGTTAACATTGGGAATTCTGGTTTTTCAACGAGCAGTCTGCTTCTAGAGAACCCAAAATTGAGAAACAATAGCAGTTTCATGTATCTGTCAATCAGAAGAGAGCTATGGTATGTATTAAGACAGCAATTAGAGAAAATAACTGGTGGCTTCAAAGTCAAGCTCTGCCTCCCCAACTCAACCTAGTGAGTAGAATTTCTACATATGATTCTTACCCTGACCAAAGGCGTAAGAGTCGACACTGATGTGTAGGCTTCAGTTCACAGGCAGGCTGCTTCTCACATGAGCAACTCCCTATACCTGACTTCTCAGTAATAAGTAGGGATTTATTTGTGTAACCACGTAGAATCCAAGTAGGAAGTCAAATTGTAGTAATAATACTAGCTAACGTTTATTGAGCATTTATTATATCCCTTGTAATGCGCTAATTGCCTCTCATGTATTGTCTTATTTAATTTCGAAGTAAACTTTTGAGGTAGCTTGACTCACTAAGGCTCTTTGATTATATCCACCACAATCAAACAAGATTAATTGAAAGGCTTCTAGGCTGGCTCACAAATCAGGAGAGCTGCAAAAACAGGGTTGGTAAGGACAGAAATAACAGCAGTTCAAGTGTGAAGAACTCAGTCACAGCTCTTGGTGCTTTTCTCAGTTCATGGCACTATCATTGATAACTATCTAAATGACCTTTCACCTCTGTGGGTTTCCACTCAGAGTTTGAATTCCAAGCAGAGTTAATCTCACCCTGGTGGGACAAAGCCACGATCATTGGCATTGCCTGGGACAAATGCCCACCCTGGGCCAGCGGAGCAGGTTCAGACATGAAAAAAGAGTGAGGAGTCGGGTGCAGTGGCTCAAGCCTGTAGTCCTAGCACTTTGGGAGGCCAAGGTGAGAGGATCACCTGAGTTCAGGGGTTTGAGAACAGCCTGGCCAACATGGCGAAACCCTGTCTTTACTAAAAATACAAAAATTAGCCCGGTGTGGTGGCACACGCCTGTAATCCCAGCTATTTGGGAGGCTGAGACAGGAGAATCACTGCAACCTGGGAGGCAGAGGTTGCAGTGAGCCTAGATCATACCACTGCACTCCAGCCTGGGTGACAGAGCGAGACTCTGACTCAAAAAGAAAAAAAAAGTATGTGTCTCAAACACTATTTTGCAAGCGTGAAAGAAGGAAGAGATAGAATTGTGATGTTAAGTTCCCCAAGTCACTAAGCAAGCTGATAGTGAAACTGTAATATATCTTTCAGTCTGTGACCTTTGGAACTCTCTGATAAGATGCAGACTACTTTAGCAGTGTAGTAGACAGCTAATGTTTTTGCTAGGCCAGTACTGTGGATTAAATTGTATCCTCCCAAAATTCACTTGTTGAAACCCTAACCCCCCAATGTAATGGTATATGGAGATAAGGCCCTTGGGAGATAATTAGGTTTAGATAAGGTCATCAGAGTAGAGTCTTTTTGATGGGATTAATGCCCTTATAAAAAGAAGAAAAAGTTACCAGAGTGCTCTCTCTGCCACGTGAGGACACAGCGAGATGACAGTTTTCTACAAGTCAAGAGTGCGTCCCCACCAGAACTCATCCATGCCAGTGCCCTGATCTTGGTCTTCCCACCTCCAGAACTGTGAAAAGGGTCTCTGTTGTTTAAACCACCAGTCTATAGTATTTTGTTATTGTTGGTGCCCAAGCCAACTAAGACAACCAGCATCCTTACCCCTTATTTTGGAAGCAGCTTTCCAATTCTAGGAAGCCTTTTTTTTTTTTTTTTTTTTTTTGAGACAGAGTCTCGCTCTGTCACCCAGGCTGGAGTGCACAGTGGCACAATCTTGGCTCATTGGAACCTTCGCCTCCCAGGTTCAAGTGATTCTCCTGCCTCAGCCTCTCCAGTAGCTGAGATTACAGGTGCCCACCACCATGCCCAGCTAATTTTTGTATTCTTAGTAAAGACGAGGTTTCACCATTTTGGCCAGGCTGGTCTGGAACTCCTGATCTCAGATGATCCACCCATCTAGGCAGTCTTAGGAAAGTCAAGGCCGGGTGTGGTGGCTCATGCCTGTAATCCCAGCACTTTGGGAGGCCGAGGCAGGCGGATCACGAGGTCAGGAATTCGAGACCAACATGGCCAATATAGTGAAACCCTGTCTCTACTAAAAATACAAAAATGGTCGGACGCGGTGTCTCAAGCCTGTAATCCCAGCACTTTGGGAAGCCGAGACGGGCGGATCACGAGGTCAGGAGATCGAGACCATCCTGGCTAACA
>NW_012116177.1:843939-853487 GCF_000951035.1 Colobus angolensis palliatus
GAGACTCCGTCTCAAAAAAAAAAAAAAAAAAAGTCAAGCACAGGGCCCTCTACCAAACCAAGTCAATTAGACTCTCCAGGGAGAATGACAGAGAGACTCTAGGTGGGTGAAATGGGGTTATTTCCATGACATGACCTAAGGAAAGACCTAATATATATTTCTGACTAAGATTCGGTAGCTTCCTGTTCCTCTTTCTTCCCAAGACCTGGCTTATCAGTGTTTCCTTCAATTCTGTGAGCTATAAAGCGTCCTTCCAATAAATTCCTTTTTCCATCTAGGTGAGTCAGAGCTTCTTTCAGTTTCTTGCAGAACTGATTCAGAAATGGTACCTGGGAGTGAGCACTGCAAGCAACAGAACTTTGCTGTGGAAATAGCAGAATTAGGTGCAAGGCAATGAGAATTCTCCAATTTAGTTTAGAAAGCTGAAGCCAGTTATTTTTCTTGAACTTCCCAATTCATATATTCACCAATAAATTTCCGTTTTTGCCCAATCTAGTCCTGATTAATATAAGCTACTTATGCAAAATGCAAGGACTTATGCTAGTAAGGTGTTTCTCTTCTTGTGGTTATTTGGTGAATTGATGTGGGCTGCCATTGTGTATCTGCCTGGTAGCACTTTTTTTAACCCATTAGAGTAGCCTCAATGCACATCAATACCTGGCCCCAAACCAAGCCTTTGGCTTTTATAACCCTCAAACTAATAAATGAGAACTGGAAATTTAGGTGCATAGAGAAGTACCCAGCCACTCTCCCCTTCTAAGATTATTGTATTAGAAAGAGCTTATGGAAAGCAAAAAGGTAGAGCACAGCGGGCGAGCATAATAATAATGATGACCACCATTTGTTAAACCCTTACTGTGTGCCAGACATTGGACTATTATGTCACTTAATCCTGGAAGAGCAATACCATTATGTTTTGTTTTATTTTGTATCTAAGGTTGAGCTGCAGAGGCTCAGAGCTGAATTGATTCAATCAGTCATTCTTTTCCGTTACAGGCATGATATAATCATCTGTCTAGACACGACCCCCATTTTTTCTTATCTTCTTTATCATTCATCCCCAAGTGTATCTAATGTGTGTCCTTCCAATCTACTTTCCACAGACTTACAGATCCGTACAAATATGTAGTATAGTGTCTGCTTTTAAACTGTATATAAATGAATCATACTGTATGTCTCACTCTGCAATTTGCTTTTTTTACTCAGCATTATGTTTCTGAGATTCATCCACGTTGATATATATAGAGAGAGCTAGTTCATCTGTTTAAACTGCTCCATTGTATATGATCATATCAATATACTGTACCTTACTTAGGTATTTTCTCCTGACAGATATCTAGACTGTTTCTAATTTGTATTAGGAAAATACAAATAATAATAATAATAATAACTTCAATGAATAATCTTGCACACATCCCTCCAGGCATTGTGCAAGAGTCTCTCTAAGATTTACCTAGAAGTAGAATTGCCTTAGGCTATATATATTTTCAGTTTTAGGAAATCTTGCCAAATTACTTTTCAAAGTAGCTTTACTAATTTACACTCCCACCAACAGTGTAGAGAGTTCTTGAGGGAGATACTATTTAATATCTCCATTTTGCAGGTAAGGAAACTGAGGAAACACAAAAAATGTCCAAAGTAAAACACTGTATCTATCTGAACCATGTCTATCTAGCTCCAGAACTACACTATTCAATGTCATGATAAGATATGTACTAATTAACATAAGAAATACATTCAGCTGCAAGTGACAGAACCATCTACCAGTAGCTAAAGCAGTATAGGCATTTACCATCTCACTTAACACCATGGACTGAAGAGAGGGAGTTCCAGAGCAAGTCAGTAGCTCAGCTATGGCAACACAGGTACTCTCCAGTTTTTTTATTCTGCCAACCTTTAGCTGTTTTCACCCTTATCTTATCTCTTCTCAGTCCTAGGATGTCTGACATTGTTCTGACATTGTGTTTGAGTTCAAAGCAGGAAGAAAAGGGTTGGGGGTGGTGGTGCTGCAGCAGTGGCACCATGAAGCTCTTTGCTTGTTTTCTCCTTTTTATTGGAAAGAAAAATGCCTTCCTTGAATCTTTACTCATCTAAGCCTACTTCCTTTATTTGTCTCATTGGTCAGAATTTGGTCAGATCCCACTACTGAAAGAATTTCAGGTAAAGTGAAATGAGATGATCATGCATGGTTTAGATAACCATGACTCAGCTACCGGGACTACAGGAAGGATCTACTTTCCTGGATCTAAAGTCATCTTCAAGACTATAACCTGTTCTGTTAGCAAGAAAGAAAGGAAACAACTCTTGGATATTGACATGGCTTTTCTTCCAACTTGGTATCTTCTTAGATTTCTTTGCTGACATCCTCATCCCACTGAGATGTTAAATTCTTGCTTGGTCCTGGTCCTCTTCTCTTTCCAAGATATTTAAAAGAAGGCCAACAGATGGCCAACAGGCCAAATTTGAGTTTTTAACCCCTGCTGTATGCTCCCTAGGCTGATAGTATCCATTTTTATAGTTTTAATTACCATTTACATATTGATGACTCCTAAATTTGTATCTCCAGCTTCCTCCTCTGCCTTGAGCTTCAGATCCATATGTACCATTGCCTACTTGGATATTCCTAAGACACATCAAAGTCAACGTATCCAAAACTGAGTTTTTCACCTCCCACCCAAACTTGCTCTTTCTTCTTTGGTGACTCCTATCTCAGTGAATACCACCCCCTTCCACTCAGTTACCCAAGTTAGAGACCTGCAAGATATCTTGATATTTTCACTCACTTCCCACATAATAACTCTCACATTTATCTGCTTTTCTTCATCTCCATTGCAACCCTGACCTAAAATTTTGTGATTCAAGTGTTTGTAGTGTGGACCAGCAGCACAGCACCTGGAAGCTTGTTAAAAATGCAGAATCCCAGGCTCTACCTGAGATCCACTAAATCAGAAATCTGCATTTTAACAAGGTCCCCAGGCAAAATTCTTTAAAATTTGAGAACATCTCTTCTCGTCTTTTGACATAGTTTACTATGTCAAAGTAAATCTCTGGCCCCCTAAAACTTTTCCTTTACACTGCAAACCTCATAAGTCACCTCCCTCATTAAAGTCCATAACTAGCTCCCCATTGCTTTAGAGACAGAATGCAAAAGCCTACAGAGTACAAAGCCCTGCGGAAGTTCCCCCGCTGCCTAGTCTCCAGCCCCATTCTGTCTTCCCTTGTGGATGCCAGCCACATTAGTCTCTTTCCAATTCCTGTGCCAGGCTATATTTTTTCCAACTTGGGGCCTTTTTGCCTGCTGCCCACCCCTATACCCAGCATGATCGCAACTGCCCTGGCACATAGCTAACTCCTACTCTTTTGCTTCCTCAAAAAAAGTCCCTTCTCTCACAGCCCAACTGACATTAGCAACTCTCCTGTTAAGCTCTCTTTGCACATCATGCTCCTTTAAACATTTATCACAGTTGTATTTAAATAATGAAGTGTGTGTTTCATCATTCAATGTCAGTCTTCCCAATTGAACTGAAGTTATACAAACAACTGTATCGGCTCTGTGCATTGTTATATCCTTTCAGCTCCTAGCACAGTGCTGGATGGACATTAGGCTGTTCAATCAGTACCTGTTGACTTAATGAATATGAATGAATAATTGTTCCCTGGGATTTGTCTTGGCTCAGGGTGGCCCCACTTTCTTAGTTCAACTGGAATTGAGAATCAGAAAAAGACCTCGGAGGGCCAAGGAAGTATAAATTGACCACCAGCAGCTAATCAGGGATGAAAACGTCCAATTCTGACTGATGGACCCCATGCACGTGCTGAAAGGAAAACAGAAGCAGCCCGCCTGAGGGTGATGGTAAACATTTTGTTCCCCAGCCAGTGCCCTCCTCCTCAATACACTCCCAAACTGACCTTTAGAAGCACTTTTGTATTGTGGGAGGTCTCTTTTAACCTCCAGTGAATAGGGGTATGAAGTGGTGTTTGCTTTTTGCCCTTTGTTCTCCGGCTGAGAAAAGTCTGGAGGCGGTGGAGTGAGGCTTAGTAATACAATTGCCTTCCCTTTCATATGCTAAAGAGGGTTTTTCCTCCTGGTTTAGTATAATCTAAGAGTTGTGGAGGTCTGCAAGGGATCCACTCCTCTTCCTTTTGGCATCTCATTTCCTGCAGACTAGGGATAACTTTGCAATTAATAGAAAAACCAGAGCTATAAAAATATCATCAACATTGCTCACCAAGCAACTCTGTGAGTTGAGCCAGTGTAGGATCATTAAATGCTAAGTTTACAGGAAGGACATCCAGGTGAAATGTGGGAAAGTCCTGCCATCATTGAAGCTGGCCAGAGATCCTTGCATTCCTGCCATTCTCCACACCTGGAGGAATAGTTGAGGTTGACTTGCTCAAGATAGCATGTTATCACAGCCTTTGACTCTCATACAGGGGTGGATCTGGGTTTTGGGGCATTACATTTATACAGTTCGGAGGGTTCCCCAAATTAAGAAACAGAATATTATGAATAAAATCAGGTTCCGGGCTTCAGAAAGATCTAGTGCAACTGAGGACAGGCTTTGCGACATATCCACGTCTACCCCCAGCTGAGTATACTGGAAAAGCTAGGCTTCAAAGCCCTTGGGCAAGTGTCTCACTACCTAAAGGCTTTATCCAGTAATCTGTAAAATGGAACTCTCAATCCCTTCTCCACAGAGATAAGGTAAAGACAATGGCAGAGAAAGTATCCATTATTTGACAGGAAGTACTCAGTAAAAACGTTGTGGTGGAGACCTCTTTGGGAATTTACAAATCCCTTCTGGGCTACCTTCTCCTTCCCTTTAGTATCTCCTTTGCCTTTAAGTTTTGGCAGGTACTTCTGTGATCAATCTAGGAATCTAGGATGAGTATTCTTACTGGAGACTTAAGGAAAGCTCCCAAACAGGCAGCTGAAGTCAATACATTTGTTGGGACATCACAAGATTTTTTTAATAAATTTAATTTGCTTTACTTTTACTGTTTTATCCTTAGCTTTCTTTTTTCATATTTTTCGTTGTTTTACTTCATAAAGAGCCAGTGCAATGTTATTTGTTTTGTTTTGTTTTTTCTTGTTTGGTTTGTTTAATTTGATTTTTCGTTTAATTTTTTGCCACTGTGCAAAAGGCAATCCAAAGGTCAGTCTAGAGAGTGTGTGCGTGTGTGTGTGTGTGTGCGTGTGTGTGTGTGTGTGTGTACTGAATTAGGTCCATATTGTTTACCATCCCTAATGTTTACCATCCCTTACCAGCTCCATGTTTATAATCCCGAGGGCATCTGAGTTTGTAATAAATCAAAATCAGCTAGCAAACACACAGAGGAGTAGGAAAGGAATAAGGAAACTGCTGGGAACTAATACATAGCAAGCAGGGAAACAGCACTGGAGTTTGTGAGGGAGCCTCTGGCCTGGTACTACCTGGTTCAATTCCCACTTTAGCCACTTACCAGCTTTTAACCTATAGCTATATTCATTTGAACTTTCTAAATCTCACTTTGCTCGTGTAGAACACTGGGATATTTATAGAGCTTTCCTTAGAGTTTTGCTGTGAGGATTAAATGAGAAAATCCTCTCGAAGTGCTAAGAATAGTCAGTGGAACAGGGTAAACCCTCAATAAATGTTAGTTATTATTAACAGCACCTCCTGTGTAGCCCATAGTGAGCTTTATATATGTCACCTCGTGTCACAGCAGTGAGAGGTTAAATGGCCTACCCAAGATGGGGAAATGTAAGAGTTTAGACAAAGAAGCTATTTTTAGGCCGGGCGCGGTGGCTCAAGCCTGTAATCCCAGCACTTTGGGAGGCCGAGACGGGCGGATCACGAGGTCAGGAGATCGAGACCATCCTGGCGAACACGGTGAAACCCCGTCTCTACTAAAAAATACAAAAAACTAGCCGGGCGAGGTGGTGGCGCCTGTAGTCCCAGCTACTGGGGAGGCTGAGGCAGGAGAATGGCGTAAACCCAGGAGGCGGAGCTTGCAGTGAGCTGAGATCCGGCCACAGCACTCCAGCCTGGGTGACAGAGCGAGACTCCGTCTCAAAAAAAAAAAAAGAAGCTATTTTTAATGAGTTTCCATTTACTGCTTTTTACCAAATCAAAGACTCATGGATTTGTAAGATTTGTAATGCTTATTTTCAAGCATTAAAACTTGAGAAAAAATATATGTCTCAGAAACAAAAGATAATAGTGCTCTTTCAACGATACTACATCATGTATCTCCCCCCAAATTTTTCTTCATTAACACATTGTCCAATGGTAGATGTGCCCATTGCCAGCATTATTTATTAGCTAGATCATGTACAGATACCTCAGTCTGGAGTCCTGTAGCACTTATTGTACCTTCCATTGTCATCACTTCAAGATGTGATCCAGATATTTGGCAGATCAAGCTGGGAAGGTCACCCTTCTCCTAGCTAAAAAAAACCACTAGGCCACTGTATAGTAATGTTCAGTTTCTACCCTAATCCAAGTTTTGCGCTGACCTTCTCTGCAGAATACCTTAGTAGAGACTGGGGAGACCTGATTGTGGAAACTGCCCTGTAAAAAATGGGGTGATGTAGAAAATAAACTCAGAATTTGGTGTGAAGAAGCTGAGTCGAGTGGCAACCTTTTCAACACAAGTAACTATGAGACTTGTGGGAAGGGACATCCTCTATAAAATGATGGGAATAATCCCACCCCACTTACTTCTGATCATCAGAGTGGAGATCTATGATATGCAGGTTGAGCATCCCTAATCTGAACATCTGAAATCTGAAATGCTCCAAAATAAGAAACTGTTTGAGCACTGGTATGACACCATGAATGGAAACTCCACACCTGACCTCATGTGATTGGTCATGGTGAAAACACAGGCACATAACACACAGTTTTTCAGTATTCCCAAAGGAAAAAAGACCCTCTCAGCCCCTCGTTAACTGTGACATCTTTTCCATACATGCCCAGATTTCCCCACACAAACACACCCACCAAGGTTCATAAAATGGCACATGTGCAGGCCAGACACGCCAATGGCAGGTTCCCCATGATGCCCTACACAAGGCCAAAACCTACATGCATTACTCACTGTGGGTTTTTGCTTATTCTCTGCTCTGTGGTGTAAAAATTTGTTGAACATGTCAAAAGTGCCCGCGGATACTCCTTTGAGTAACAGTGATAAGGAAAAGAGGAAGCATTTATGTTTATCCAAAGCACACAGAATGTCAAGCTGTTGGAGAAACTGGACAGCAGTGTAAGTGTGAAATGTCTTATACAAGATTATGGTGTTGGAATGACCTCCATATGTGACCTGAAGGGAAAAAACGATAAACTGTTTAAGTTCTATGCTGAAGTGATGAACAGAAGTTAATGAAAAATAGAAAAACACTGCATAAAGCTAAAAATGAAGATGTTGATTATGTATTGAAAGAGTAGGTCTGTCAGTGTGACAGTGAACTTATGCCACTTAACAATATGCTGATCATAAAACAAGATCTTTCATGATAAACTAAAAATTGAAAGGAACTGGTGAATATTCAACAGACTGGTACAAAATGTTTATGAAACCAATCAACAATGATGTCCCTGGGGATCCATGTCTTTTTGTTAGCATAATAATGGACTGGTAAGAAATTCACTCCAGAAATTTAAGAAAAGACATAGCATTAAATTTTTGAAAATCTGTGGTGATATACCAGGTACAGTGGCTCATGCCTATTATCCCAGAACTTTGGGAGGCCGAGGCGGGCAGATTGCCTGAGGTCAGGAGTTTGAGACCAGCCTGACTAACGTGGTGAAACCCTGTCTCTACTGAAAATATAAAAATTAGCTAGGCATGGTGGCACATGCCTGTAATGCCAGCTACTCGGGAGGCTAAGGCAGGAGAATCGCTTCAACCTGGGAGGCAGAGGTTGCAGTGAGCTGAGATCACGTCACTGCACTCCAGCCTGCATAACAGAGTGAGCCTGTCTCAAAAAGAAAAAAAATTATAATGGTAAAGCATCTGCTAATCACAAAGCAGTGAAGAAACTCATTGATGAGTTTGCCAAGGTCATTGGTTATGAAAATCGGATGCCAGAACAAGTCTATAATGCTGATGAGACATCGCTGCTCTGGCATTATTGTCCCAGAAAGACATTGACTACAGCTGATGAGACAGCACTTACAGGAATTAAGGCTGCCAAGGACAGAATAACTGTACTGGGATGTGCTAATGCGGCAGGCGTGCATAAGTGTAAACTTACCATGGTAGGCAAAAGCTTACATCCTCCCTATTTTCAAGGAGTGAATTTCTTACTGGTTCATTATCATATTAACAAAAAGAGATGGATCACCATGGAATCTTTTTCTGATTGGGTTCACAAACACTTTGTACCAGTGGCTTGTGCTTACTGTGGATGGCTTACTGTAGATGGCTTGTGCTGAACTAGATGATGACTGCAAGATTTTGCTGTTCCTTGACAACTGTTCTGCTCATCCTCAGTTGAAATTCTCACCAGAAATAATGTTTATACCATGTACTTTCTCCCAAATGTGACTTTAGTAATTTAGCCATGTGACTCGGGTATCTTTAAGTCAATGAAGAGTAAATATAAAAACATTTTCTTGAACAATATGCTAGCAGCAGTGACCAGAGGTGTGGGTGTGGAAGATTTTCAAGAGGAGTTTAGCATGAAAGATGACATATATGCTGTTGCCAACACTTGCAACACAATGACTAAAGGCACAGTGTACATGCCTGACACAACCTCTGGCCTGCCACTATGTTCAGAGTCGATGATGAACAAAGTGGTGACTTTGAAGAATTCCATATGTCGAGTGAGAAAAAAAAGTCTCTGACCTTCTTACATATACAAAAAAAATATATTTTCAGAGGCTGTTGTAAGTAAGCTGGAAAAAGCGGATATTGAAGATATTTTTAACATGGATAATGAGTCTCCAGTTGTTCGCTTATCAACCAGTGGTGAAATAACTGAAACGACTCTGAATCAGTATGATGGTTATAGTCCAGGCCTGGTGGCTCACACCTATAATTCCAGTGCTTTGGGAGGCCAACGTGGAGGGTCACTTAAGCCCATGAGTTCAAGACTGGCCTGGGCAACATAGGAGACTCCTATCTCTACAAAAAATTAAAAATTTGCTGGGCATGGAGGCACACACCTGTAGTCCTAGTTACTTGGGAGGTTGAGATGGGAGAATCACATGAGCTCATGAGTTCAAGGCTGCAGTGAGCTATGATCTATAATTTATGATGAAGCCATTGCACTCCAGCCTGGATGAAAGAGTGAGACCCTGTCTCTACAAAGAAAATTTAAAGAAACAACAACAACAAAAAGATGATAGTGACAATGAAGTTGATCTTAACATTACAGAAAAAGTGTCTATAGGCAGCATGCTGAAAATGTGTGATGGGCTTATTGAAGGATGAAAGCAGCATGTATTCATAACAGAACAAGAAGTCATGTCCGTTAATAAAATCAGAGACTTCTAAGACAAAAACCATTGTTAATGAGGCAGATGACTTTGGAGGAAACATTTTTTTTTTTTTTTTTT